>NW_004443970.1:11327700-11336956 GCF_000243295.1 Trichechus manatus latirostris
TCCATTAATTGGGGAAAAGACAGTCTCTAACAAATGGTGCTGGTGTAACTGGATATCCATCTGCAAAAAACTGAAACAAGACCCATACCTCATACCATGTACAAAAATTAAATCAAAATGGATCAAAGACCTAAATATAAAATAAAAAACGATAAAGATCATGGAAGAAAAAATAGGGACAACTCTACTAGCCCTAATACATGCTTTAAACATAATAAGAACCATAAGCAACAAAGCACAACCACCAGAAGAGACTAGATAACTGGGAGCTCCTAAAAATCAAACACATATGCTCATCAAAAGACTTCACTAAAAGAGTCAAAAGACAACCTACAGACTGGGAAAAAAAATTTTGGCTAAGACAAATCCGACCAGTGTCTAATCCAAAAACCTACAAGATACTGCAAAACCTCAACAATGAAAAGACAAATAATCCAATTAAACAATGGGCAAAGGATATGAACAGATACTTCACCAAAGATATTCAAGTGGCTAACAGACACTTGAAAAAATGCTCAGGATCATTAGCTATTAAAGAAATGCAGATCAAAACTACAATGAGTTACCATCTCAACCCAACAAGGCTAACATTAATCCAAAAAACTCAAAATAATGAATGCTGGAGAGGTTGTGGAGAGATTGGAACACTTATACACTGTTGGTGGGAATGTAAAATGGTACAACCACTTTGGAAATCCATTTGGTGCTTCCTTTAAAAGCTAGAAATAGAAGTACCATACGATTCAGCAATCCTACTCCTTGGAATATATCCTAGAGAAATAAGAGTCGTCACTTGAATAGCTATATGCACACCCATGTTCCTTGCAGCACTGTTCACAATAGCAAAAAGATGGAAACAACCTAGGTGCCCAACAACAGATGAATGGATAAACAAATTATGGTATATCCACACAATGGAACACTATGCAATGATAAAGAACAATGGTGAATCCGTGAAACATCTTATAACATGGAGGAATCTGGGGGGCATTATGCTGAGTGAATTTAGTGAGTCATAGAAGGACAAATATTGTATAAGTCCACAATTATAAGAACTCACGAAAAGGTTCAAACACAGAAGACAACACTCTTTGATGGTTACGAGGGTGGAGAGGGAGGGTGAGGGTTATTCATTAACTAGATAGTAGACAAGAATTATCTTAGGTGAAGGGAAGGACAGCACACACTACGGAGGAAGTCAGCACAACTGGACTAAACCAAATCTAAGAAGTTTCCTGAATACAATTAAACACTTCAAGCAACAGAGTAGCAAGGGTGTGAATCTGAGTACCATGCTTTCAGGGGACATCTAGGTCAATTGGCATAACAAAGCTTATTAAGAAGATGTTCTGCATCCTACTTTGGAATCTCCTCTGGGGTCTTAAAAGCTTTCAGGAGGCCAACTAAGATGCATCAACTGGTCCCAACCACCTGGAGTAAAGGAGAATGAAGAACACCAAGGACACAAGGAAAGTATTAGTCCAAGAGACAGAAAGGGCCACATAAGCTAGAGACTTCATCAGCTTGAGACCAGAAGAACTAGGTGGTGCCTGGCTACCACCAATGACAGGCCTGACAGTGAACATGACACAGAGTCCTGATGGAGCAGGAAAAAGGTGGGGTGCAAAACTCAAATTCTAGTAAAAAGTCCTGACTTAATGGTCTGAGACTGGAGGAAACCAGGAAAGCATGGCCCCTGGATTCTCTATCAGCCCGGAACTAAAACAATTTCCTAGGCCTACTCTTCCGACAAAGATTGAACTGGACTGTGGGAAATAAAATGATACTCATGAAGAGCGTGCTTCTTAGCTCAAGTAGATACATGAGACTAAATGGGTAACTTCTGTCCGGAGGTGAGATGAGAAGACAGAGAGGGTTAGGAGCTGGTTGAATGGACATGGGGAATCACAGGTGGAAAGGAGGAGTGTGTTGTCACAGCATAGGGACAGCAGTTAGGGTCACATAACAATGTATGTACAAATTTTTGTAGAAGAGACTAACTTGAAAAGTAAACTTTCACTTAAACTACAACAATAAATGGCAAAAAAAAAAAAAAAAGAAATCAAACGATGTATTACATTGGGCAAATTTGCTACAAAAGACCTCTTTAAAGTGTTAAAAAGCAAAGATGTCACTCTGAGCACTAATGTGCATTGGATGCAAGCCATGATATTTTCAATCACTTCATATGCATGTGAAAGCTGGACAATGAATAAAGAAGACCAAAGAAGAATTGATCCCTTTAAATTATGATGTTGGCGAAGAGCGCCAGAAGAACGAACAAGTCTATCTCAGACAAAATACATCTCGAGCGCTCCTTGGAAGCGAGGATGGCAAAACTTTGTCTCACGTACTTTGGACATGTTATCAGGAGGGACCTGTCCCTGGAGAAGGATATCATGTTTAGTAAGGTAGAGCGTCAGGGAAAAAGAGGAACACCCTAAAAGAGATGGATTGACACAGTGGCTGTAACAGTGGTCTCAAACATAGGAAGGATATTCATGTTTATGGATGAAATTAAGTATAATTTAAATACAATGGTAATAAAAATATATCTAATATTTATATAGCTCTTACTGTGTACTAAGCACTTTTTAAAGTTCTGTACACTGATTAGCTCAGCTTAACCTTAAAGCTAACCTCAAGGAGCCCTGATTACACCACGGTTAAACAGTGGGCTGCTAACAAAAATGTCCGTTGTTTAAACCCACCCATCAGCTCCAAAGGATGAAAGACCTGGTGTTCTACTCCTGTAAAGATTGCTGTTGTTTTTAGATGATATCCAGTCAGTTCTGACTCATAGAAACCCTATGTACAACAGAAGAAAACATTGCCCACTCCCGGACCATTCTTAAAATTGTTGCTATGTGTGAGCTCACCTGTAAAGATTACAGCATAGAAAACCCTATGGGACAGTTCTACTGTCATATAGGGTCACTATGAGTTGGGACTGACTTGACAGCACACAAGAACAACAACAACAGCCTTAAAGTAATTTGAAGGTGGTGCTTATTGTCTCCATTACACAGATGAGGAAACTAGGCCACAGAAAGGTAAAATACAATGTAAGTGCCCATCGATAGGCAATTCATTAAATAAATTATGGTATAATCATATGAGATAATCTAATAGAACCACTAATATGATAAAATAAACCTTTATGAGTTGACATAGAAAGATGTTCAATACATTGTTAAATGGCAGAGTAAATGTCAATATAGCTTTGGCTGTATATGTATTTGTAAATATTTATATTTGCATTTATGTAAATTGGATCTTTGAGGTGACACATTTAGATGATATTTTGGACTAAGAAATGATGCTATAATGGATTGAGATTTTTGGCTATGTTGGGATGGGTGAATGCATTTTGCTTATGGGATGGATGTAAATTTTGGGGGCCCAGAACCAGTAAATGTAATCTTAACTGGAAAAAGGGTCTTTGCAGATGTAATTAAATTAAGGTTATCAAGATGAGGTCAACCTGGATTAGGATATGCCCTAAATCCAATGACAAATCTTTATAAGAGAAAAGAACCCCTCCCCCACCAAAAAAAAAAAAAAAAGCAAAATAAAAAACCTGTTGCCATCTTGTGGATTCGGACCCCTAGAGAAACTAAAGGGAAACAAAAAGAGAGACAGAGAGAAGGCCATGGGAAGACAAGGCAGAGATTAGAGTAATGCAACTCCAGACCAAGGAATGATAAGGATTACCACAGTCACCATAAGCTAGGAGAGAGGCATGGAACAGATTCTCTCCTAGAGCCTGCATAATGAACCAACCCTGCTGGCACCTTGATTTTAGACCTCTGGTCTCCAGATACGTGTGAGAATTAATTTCGTTTTTAAACAACCTGTTTTGTGGTAATTTACTGTGGCAAAACTATGAGACTAATGTTGTTGTTGTTAGATGCCAATTTTTGACTCATAGCTACCTCATGTGACAGAGTGTAACTGCCCCATAGAGTTTGTCTAGGCTGTAATCTTTATGGGAGAAGATTGCCAGGTCTTTCTCCCAGGGATTGGCTGGTTGGTTTGAACTCCTGACCTTTCAGTTAGTCTCTGAGCACTTTACTGTTGTACTGCCACGGCTCCTTAGGAAACTAACGCACTTGTCAAAAACAAAAATGTCAGTCATATATATCTCATGTATTAAGTAATCTTTTTGATCTTCATACTCACTGAGGGCATACTATACATGCCACACCTTTTTAAACGTTTCTTTAATAATTGTTTCTGTTGTGATCTGTGCTTCTGAAAAAAAAAGTATCACCATACCCCTTATCCTTATCATCAATGTTTACATCTTTGAGTTTTTCTTCTTCATTCTGCATTTCTTCTGAAGATTCTAGGATTGCAACCTGTCATCGGTGCTTCCCTGCTAACTGGAAGATTGGAGGTTTGAGTCCACCCAGAGGAGCCTCAGAAGAAAAGCCTGGTGATCCACTCTCGAAAAATACAACCATTGAAAACTCTATGGAATATAGTTCTGTGATGACATGTATGGGGTTGCCATGCATCAGAATCCACTCAATAGCAGCTAGATTATGATTAATGCTGATTTTATTGCCTTTAATGTAGATATTTATTCTATTACTACATTTTTAGTTTCCTTATACTCTTTAAGCTCCCATTTTAATTTATATCAACCTCTCAATTAATTCCCTCTTTATCTCAGATTATTTTCTTATAATTTCATCTTTCAACTCTTTATTCCAAGACTGTAGTTTTCATATTCTACTGAGATTACTGGGTGCAAATAGGTTGGGTATGACCTCTAAACTAAAAGTTGGTGGTTCAAACCCACCCAGCAGCACTATAATCTGCATCAATAAAGATTACGGAGAAGACAACCCTGTGGAACAGTTCTATTCTGTAACCCATGGGGTCACCGTGAGTCAGAATTGACTCGACAGCAATGAGTTATCCTGTTTATAAAGCAGATGCTTTCTGTAATTCCTGTCCCTTGCCTTTAATGTGTTGTTGTTGTTGTTTTTAAAGTGTTCTTTCTGTGCACTTTGATTTCTCTCTTTTTTTTGTCATGTGGAATATTTTCGTCTAAACTATTTTTGTTTCTGTCTCTGTAGGGTTGGCATCCTTAAACAAGAGGATGTTTATCCATGGTTGATGGTGGACTATATCAGCTCCTTCCACTCTGCCCTAGATTTCTGTTAAAACTTTCTTCTCACATCATAAACATAAAGGTTGGTTGATATTCATACCTCAATACCACATTTATGGTGACTAGAAGTCTATAGGGTCACTATGAGTCAGAATCGACTCGACGGCAATTGGTTGGTTGGTTAGAAGTCATTCATCTAATGAGGATGTTGGTCTTAAGATAGACCCCTTTTCTTGTGGTATTGGTGACTTGTTGGAATAAGGCATACTGTTGTTGTTAGGTGCCATCGAGTCAGTTCCCACTCATAATGGCCCTATGTACAACAGAACGAAACACTGCTCAGTCCTGTGCCATTCTTACAATCGTTGTTATTCGTAAGCCCATTGTTGCAGCCACTGTGTCAATCCATCTTATTTAGGGTCTTCCTCTTTTTCGCTGACCCTCTATTTTACCAAGCATGATGTCCTTCTCCAGGGACTGGTCCCCCCTGATAACGTGTCCAAAGTACTTAAGACAAAGTCTCGCCATCCTTGCTTCTGAGGAACATTCTGGCTATACTTCCTGCTTGTTCGTTCTTCTGGCAGTACATGGTATGTTCAATATTCTTCACCAACATCATAATTCAAATGCTTCAATTCTTCTTTGGTCTTCCTTATTCATTGTCCAGTTTTCACATGCATTTGAGGTGATTGAAAACACCATGGCTCCAGGCAGGCAACCTTAGTCCTTAAAGTGACATCTTTGTTTTTTTTACACTTTAAAGAGGTCTTTTGCAGCAGATTTACCCAATGCAATATGTCATTTGATTTTTTTTGACTGCTGCTTCCACGGGTATTGATTGTGGATCCAAGTAAAATGAAATCCTTGACAACTTTAATCTTTTCTCCATTTATCATGACTTTGCTTATTGATTCAGTTGTGAGGATTTTTATTTTCTTTATGTTGAGGTGTAAGCCATACTGAAAGCTTTTGTCTTTGATCTTCATCAGTAAGTGCTTCAAGTCCTCTTCACTTTCAGCAAGCAAGTTTGTGTCATCTGCGTATGGCAGGTTGTTGATGAATCTTCCTCCGATCCTGATGCCCTGTTCTGCTTCATATAGTCAAGCTTCTCAGATTATTTGCTCATCATACAGGTTAAATAAGTATGGTGAAAGGATACAACCCTGAAGCACATTTTTCCTGACTTTAAATCACACAGTAACCCCTTGTTCTGTTTGAACGACTGCCTCATGGTCCATGTATAAGTTCTTCATGGGCACAATTAAGTGTTCTGGAATTCCCATTCATCGCAGTGTTATCCATAATTTGTTTTGATACACACAGTCGAATGCTTTTACATAGTCAATAAAACACTGGTAAACGTCTTTCTGGTATTCTATGCTTTCAGCCAAGATACATCTGACATCAGCTATGATATCCCTCATTCCATGTCCTCTTCTGAATCCAGCTTGAACTTCTCGCAGTTCCCTATTGATGTACTGCAGCAACCACTTTTGAATGATCTTCAGCAAAATTTTACTTTTGTGTGATATTAATGATATTGTTCCATAATTTCTGCATTTAGTTGGATCACTTTTCTTTGGAGTGGGCACAGATATGGACCTCTTCCAGTTGGTTGACCAGGTAGCTGTCTTCCAAATTTTCAGTGTTTCATCCGTTTATTGAAACATCTCAGCTGGTAGTCAATTCCTGGAGCCTTGTTTTCCACCAAAGCCTCCCATGCAGCTTGGACATCTTCCCTCAGTACCATAGGTTCCTGATCATATGTTACCTCCTGAAATGGTTGAACATCGACCAATTCTTTTTGGTACAGTGACTCTGTGTATTCCTTCCATCTTCTTTTGACGCTTCCTGTGTCGTTCGATATTTTCCCTGTAGAATCCTTCAATATTGAAACACAAGACTTGAATTTTTTCTTCAGTTCTTTCAGCTTGAGAAATGCTGAGCGTGTTCTTCACTCCTGGTTTTTTAACTTCAAGTCCTTGCATATTTCATTGTAATACTTTACTTTGTCTTCTCCAGTTGCCTTATGAAATCTACTGTTCAGCTCTTTTATTTCATCATTTATTCTTATTGTTTTAGTTATTTTACATCTGAGAGCAAGTTTCCAAGTCTGTTCTGACATCCATTTTGGTCTTTTCTTTTTTTCCTGTTTTTTAATGGCCTCTTGCTTTCTTCATGTATGATGTCCTTGATGTCATTCTACAACTTGTCTGGTCTTCGGTCATTAATGTTCAATAGTCAAATCTATTCTTGAGAAGGTCTCTAAATTCAGGTGGGATATACTCAAGGTTGTATTTTGGCTCTCCTGGACTTGCTCTAATGTTCTTCAGCTTCAGCTTGAACTAGCATATGAGCAATTGGTTGTCTGTTCAACAGTCAGCCACTTGCCTGTTCTGACTGATGATATTATACTTTTTCATGGTCTCTTTGTCAGATGTAATCAATTTGATTCTTGTGTTTTACATCTGGTGAGGTCCATGTGTATAGTCACTGTTTATGTTGTTGAAAAAAGATATTTGCAATTAATAAATCTTTAGTCTTGTAAAATTCTATCATATGATCTTTGGTGTCATTTCTATCACCAAGACCGTATTTTTCAACTACTGTTCCTTCTTTGTTTCCAACTTTTGCATTCTAATCTCCAGTAATTATCAATGCATCTTGATCGCATGTTTGATCAATTTCAGACTTCTAATTTTGTAAAAATCTTCAATTTTTTCATCATTGGCCTTAGTGGTTGGTGCATAAATTTGAATAATTGTCGTATTAACTGGTCTTCCTTGTAGGGGTATGGATATTATCCTATCACTGACAGCCTTGTACTTCATGATAGATCTTGATGTTCTTTTTGACAATGAAGAGATGAGGTATGTACCATAGCAATTAGAGTGTAATCTGTGTTATATTAAAATGGTGCATTAGAATTGAGGATCTACCGATTATTAGAAGAATTGTTCAACCTCTCCAAAACCCCCTTACTACAACTGTTAATGGACACTATAATAGCACATACCTCATTGCATTGTTATGAGGATTGAGATGGGTATCAAGCATATATAACACTGAAGTATTTTAAATATACTAGCTCACAGAATCCTCCTAACTAGTTTTATTGTTATTTTACAGATGGAAAAAATCAGAGCAGCAACATGTTAAGCAATTTGCCCAAGGTCACATAGCTTAAAAGATGTAGAACTGAGATTTGAATCCAGGCAGTCTGCCTTATAATCAGTGTTTCATATTTAAGGTCCAGTAAATATTTGCTATTATCATTACTAGGAGGGAAATGTAATTATAGACGATCTAAAATAGTGTGTAGGGCTTTCGTTTCCTGAGACAATAAAGGCAAAACTCAATGTTTCATCTACATGATTCTTCCTCCTCTTGTATCTTCACACTATTAAGGCTGTATGCAAATTTTCCATAGCTTAACTCTTCTGCCTCAGGATCTTCTAGCATTCCTGGAAATTATAATTCCTGAAAATATTTATAATTCCAAATTGAGGAATAGATATAGACGTATAAGTACTTTTGATCTGCCTTATATATATGTGTGTGTGATGGTTAAGGTCAAGGGTCAACTTGGCTGGGCCATGATTCTCAGTGGTTTGGCAGTTATGATGTAGTTTAGCAGTCATATAATGATGTAATCACCTCCACGATGAGATCTCATATAATGAGATCACCTCCATGATGGGATCTGCTGTGAGTAGCCAATCAGTTGAAAGTGAGTTTCCTTGGATGTGTGGCCTGCATCTAATATAGGTGAACTTTCTGGCACGGCTCACGGGCTTTTGCTTGCTCTGGATCTTGCAGCTGGCTCCTGTTCTTTTGACCTCTGGTTCTTGGGACTTGAACTAGCTGTTTGCCTGCAGATATTGAACTAGCTGTTTGCCTGCAGATCTTGGGATCCATCAGCCTCTACGGTCTGGTTCTTGGGTTCACCAGCATCTGCAGCTACATGAGTTGGGAGAAGCTGCCGATTTGACCCACGGACTTGGGACTTCCTAGCCTCTACAAACATGTGAGCCATTTCCTTATTTCCTTGATGTAAATCTGACTCTCTCTCTATATATATATATGTATAGTCATTTCACTGTTTTTGCTTCTTTAGAGAACACAGCCTAAGAC
>NW_004443970.1:11337056-11384160 GCF_000243295.1 Trichechus manatus latirostris
CCTGGTTGCATGGAACTTAGATCACTGTCCTAGAAGAGAGAGAGAGAGAGAGAGGGCAAAAACCAAAACCCTTGCCCTTGAGTCAATTTCAACTCATGGCCACCCCACGTGTTTCAGAGTGGAACTGTGCTCCACAAAGTTTTCTAGAGTGTTATCTTATGGAAGCAGACTTCCAGGCTTCTCTTCCATAGCGCTACTGGGTGGGTTTGAATTGCAAACTTTTGGGTTAGTAGCCGAGAGCAAACCGTTTGCCCCACCCAATATCAAGGTGTGTGTATGCGTGCTTGTGTGTGTATGTCTCTGTGGAAGGGGAAAAATCATGTAAGTGCAACATATGTATATATTTATATATTTATGTGCATACGTATGTGTATATGTAAGCACATACATACATACATATCTCATAAACACACACAACTACTTTAGAATCCTTGTTCCATGTTGTCTGATAGAGCTGTGGCTATTAGTAATGGACACAGATTCTGCATTTCTAAGCCAAAGCACAGACAAGTATGTAGATATGACCCTACATTGTCCTTCAGGTGGCAGTTTTGATCTCTTGCAAGTGACAAGAAAAGTGCTAATATCATCTGACAATTGTGTTTCACTTTTCCACTCTATGGGTATTATAATTGGAGGAAATTTCTCCAAGGTTCTGGCAATAGATTGTCAATCTTAGTTTCTTGGTTTGTTATGCCCTCTAATTTTTTTCTGTGTTTTTCCTAGATATAATCTCATGAATATCACAATGTCTAAGATAGGAAATCTCTTTAAACACCTTCTTAAGACACTGTTTACTCAATCAACCCCTACTTTTCAACTGTATGTATGCATACACCACACACACAAGCACACTCGCACACACACACTCTGTTGGAGAACTTGAGCATGTAATAATGTCAATGCAATGGCAATAAACCAACAGAGAGAGTAGTTTAAAATTATATGAGAGAAAACAAATCAAGTAAGTTTCTTGAGATAGTTTTCTCTGTCCCTCTTACTCTGTGTTCTAAAGTCAAAACTGATTTGTGCATTTGGGTGTCCTAAATTTTCAGCAAGTTTCACTTAATTGTTATAGAAGAAGTGAAAGATGAAGTCGTCTAAAGAAAGTGAGACAGGTGAAATTAGGCTTAAATATTAGAGACCTGTTTAAATGGAAAAGAGCCAACGCTTTATGAGGATACAGATTTGTCTCACGTAATAAAGACCAAAAGAGCAGTGGACTGAACATAAAGAAGATTATATCTCTCTCTTAAAACAATCTGAAGATAAACGACACAGACTGATTTGGTGGCATCATAGTCTTGGGGAACTAAGCTGTTTCTGTTTGGTTACTCTGCGCTTTCAAGTGTTTTACCCTCAACTACATTGACCAAATTGTTAAAAAGCAAAGCTGTCACCTTGAGGACTAAGGTGCACCTGACCTAAGCCATGGTATTTTCAATTGCTTCATATGCGTGTGAAAGCTGGACAATGAATAGGTAGACAGAAAAAGAACTGACACTTTTGAATCATGGTGTTTGGTGAAGAATATTAAATATACCGTGGGCTGCCAGAAGAACATACAAATCTGTCTTGAAAGAAGTACAGTTGGAATGCTCCTTAGAAGCAAGGATAGTGAGACTTTGTCTCACTTACTTTGGACATGTTATCAGGAGGGACCAGTCCCTGGAGAAGGACATCATCCTTGGTAAAATAGAAGGTCAGCGAAAAAGAGGAAGACCCTCAATGAGGTGGATTGACACAGTGGCTGCAACAATGGGCTCAAACATAGCAACTATTGGGAGGATGACGCAGGACAGGGCGATGTTTCATTCTGTTGTACATAGAGTTGCTATGAGTCGGAATCGACTCGATGGCACCTAACAACAACAACAACTTTGTCAAAGATTATTTACCACCTTGTCCACATTCCAGGCAAAAAGAGGGAAGATGAAAGGAGGGAGAATTCATATGCTGACTTTAAGGTCATTAATAGGAAGTTAGACACATCTATTCACATTCCAGTGTATAAAATTCAGCATGAGTGCATTCAGTTGCAAAGGAAGTTAGGAACTACAGTCTTCTGCTGGGCAGCCATTAAAAACTATGGGTTCCCTTACAAAAGATCAAGACAAGAATGGAACTTGGAGGACAACAACATTCTATGCCACGGTCAACATGGGCCATATGTTTATGGGCTCCAGAAAATTTGGAGAGTGAGCCAAATTTCCTTTTGAACATCTTCCTCTTTTCTTTTGACTTCACCTCCAGTGCTTTTATGATTTTCTCCAATATCCTAGTGTCTTCTCCTGGTATGTGGGGCAAGAAAGTTAATATCTACCTCAACTCTCAATCTATAATATACTTCTAGGTGATCAAATTACATCTGCTTGGACATTTCCATGGAAGAACACAGGAATTCATTAGACTGTTGTACAGTTCTAATTTTTAAAATTCTCCTACTCAATTAACTTAATGATAATGCTGCTATAAATAAATATATGGAACTGTCCGTTGTTTATTCAACAGCCATTCCTCCTTTATTCCCTGCTAACAAACTGTCTCTCTCTATATATATATTTTTGGTTCGGGTAATAGATCGGGATTCCCTGGTTGCATGGAACTTAGATCACTGTCCTAGAATGTATCAAGACAGAGGTAATCCATTCATCATAATATCATTCCCCCTGACCAGTAGATAGTCATGTTACCCAGTTATGAATAATGAGACAACAGGAGAAGTCAGGCAGTTAGTAGTTGGGGATTTTCCTACCAAAATCAAAAGAAAAAAAAAGTGAATGTATCGAAAACAATAGCCATGTTGGTTAAAAAAATACAAACTGTTTTCAAAATTATGGAAAAACTAGTCAAAATTGGTCAATGAGTTTGTTAGAGTGGTTGGGATAACACACATATTGATGATATGCAATTAGCCATTTCAATTGACTGGAGCAATTCCAACTGGAACTTGGAACTCAGCTAGAAAGCTAGAAATTAAAAAGTCTGTTCCAGGGACCAAGGCACATGCTGACCTAGCTTAGTTGAAGGGAAGAATTCTGGATACAAAGCACAACTGTCTTGGAGAAAGTGGAGAGAATTAAAAACTCTAGGCAATTGGCGCAGAAATATCATGAAAAAGACTTATAGAGAAATAAGGGTACATCTACCAGAGATTTCAGACTAAGACAGAGTAGGAAGAAGGACCTGGTGATCTAATTCTGAAAAATTGGCCAGGGAAAAACTTATGGTAGCAGTGGTACACTGTCTGATAAAGTGCCAGAAGATTAGCCCCTCAGGTTGGAAGAGCTGCTTCCTCAAATAGAGTCAACCTTAATGACGTGGATGCAGTAAAACTTTTGGGACCTTCATTTGTTAATGTGGCAATGAGAAAAAAAACAGCTGCAAACATCCATCAGTAATCAGAGTGTGGACTGTACTAAGTATGAATCAAGGAAAATTGGAAATTGTCAAAAATGAAATGGATCATTAGAAGATGGATATCCTAGGCATTAGTGAGATGAAATGAACTGGCTGTATTGGCCATTATGAATGGGACAATCATATGATGTACTATGCCAGAAATGACAAACTGAAGAAGAATGGCATTGCATTCATTGTCAAAAAGAACATTTCAAGATCTATCCTGAAGTACAACACTGTCAGTGGCAGGATAATATCCATACTCTTACAAGGAAGAGCACTTAATATATCTGTTATTCAAATTAAAGTGCCAACCACTAATGCCAAAAATAAAAAAAAAATTAAGATTTTTTATAAGTTTATTAGTCTAAAGTTCATCAAACATACAATCAAGATGCATAGATAATTACTGGTGATTGGAATGAGAAAGTCAGAAACAAAGAAGAAAGATCAGTAGTTGGAAAATATGGCCTTGGTGACAGAAACAACTCCAGAGATTGCATGATACAATTTTTCAAGACCAATGATTTATTCATTGGAAATACCTTTTTTCAGCAACACGTGACTATACACGTAGACCTTATTGGATGGAATACACAGGAGTCTAATCAACTACATCATGGAAAGAGACAATGGAGAAGCTCAGTATCATCAGTCAGAACAAGGCCAATGGCTTGCTGTGGAACAGACAATCAAATGCTTGTATTCAAGTTCAAGTTGAAGCTGAAGAAAATTAAAACAAGTCCATGACAACCAAAGTACAGCCTAGAGTATATTCCACTTGAATTTAGAGACCATCTCAAGAATAGATTTGATGCGTTGAGCACTAATGACCAAAGACCTGAGAAATTATGGGATGACATAAAGGACATCATACTTGAAGAAAGCAAAAGATCATCAAAAAGACAGGAAAGAAGGAAAAGACTAAAATGCATGTCAGAAGAGACTCTGACACTTGCTCTTGAATAGTAGTGAAAGCAAATGAGAGAAATGATGAAGTAAAAGAACTTAAGAGAAGATTTAAAAGAGTGACTCCAGAAAACAGAGTAAAATGTTATAATGATATGTGCAAAGATCTGGAGATAGAAAACCAAAAAGGAAGAACACTCTCTGTATATCTCAAGCTGAAGGATCAGAAGAAAAAATTCAAGCCTCGAGTTGCAATATTGAAGGATTCTATGGGCACAATATTGAATGATGCAGGAAACATCAAAAGAAGATGGAAGGAATACACAGAGCCACTGCACCAAAAAGAATTGGTCGACTTTCAACCATTTCAGGAGATAGCATATGATCAATAACTGATGGGATTGAAGAAAGAAGTCCAAGCTGCCCGGAAGGCATTGATGAAAAAAAAAAAGGCTTCCGGAATTGACAGAATACCAATTGAGATGTTTCAAAAAAAGGATGCAACACTGGAAGCACTCACTTCTCTATGCCAACAAATTTGGAAGACAGCTACTTGACTAACCGACTAGAAGAAATCCATTACGTGCCTATTCCAAAGAAAGGTGATCAAACAGAATGCAGAAATTATCAAATAATATTATTAATATCACACACAAGTAAAATTTTGATGAAGACAATTCAAAATTGATTGTAGCAGTACAGCCACAGGTAACTGCCAGAAATTCAAACTGGATTGACAAGAGGATGGGGAATGAGGAATATCATTGCTGATATCAGCTGGATCTTGGCAGAAAGCAGAGAATATCAGAAAGATGTTTACCTGTGGTTTATTGACTATGCAAAGGCATTCCACTGTGTGGATCATAATGAATTATGGGTAACATTGTGAAGAATGAGAATTCCAAAACACTTAATTGTGCTCATGCAGAACCTGTGCATAGACCAAGAGGCAGCTGTTCAAACAAGGCAAGAGAATATTATGTGGTTTAAAATCAGGAAAGGTGTGCATCAGTATTGTATCCTTTCACCATACTTATTCAATCTGTATGCTGAGAAAATAATCGAAGAAGCTGGATTATATGAAGAAGCACGCAGCACCAGGATTGGAGGAATAGTCATTAACAACCTGAAATATACAGATGACACAATCTTGCTGAAAGTGGAGAAGACTGGAAGCACTTACTGATGAAAACAAAATCCTCACAACTGGACCAATAAGAAACTTCATGATAAGTATAGAAAATACTGAAATTGTCAAGGATTTCATTGTATTTGGATGCGCAATCAATGTTTATGGAAGCAGCAGTCCAGAAGTCAAACAATGTATTGCACTGGGCAAATGTACTGCGGAAGACTTCTTTAGAGTGTTAAAAAGCAAAGATGTCACCTTGAGAACTAAGGTATGCCTAACCCTAGCCATGGTATTTTCAATTGCCTCATATGCATGCAAAAACTGGACAATGAATAAGGAAGACTGAAGAAAATTGATGCCTTTGAATTATGGTGTTGGTGAAGAATATTGAATATACCATGGACTGCAGAATAATGAATAAATGTGCCTTGGAAGAAGTACAGCTGGAATACTCCTTAGAAGTGAGGATGGCAAGACTTCGTCTCATGTGCTTTGGACATGTTATCAGGAGAGATCAATACCTGGGAAAGGATATTATGTTTGGTAAAATAGAGGGTCAACAAAAAAGAAGAAGACCTTCAAGGAGATGGACTGACACAGTGGCTGCAACAATGGGCTCAAACATATAGAAGATTGTGAGGATGGCGCAGGACTGGGCAGAGTTTCGTTCTGTTGTATATAGTGTCTCTATGAGTCCAGCCGGCTCAAAGGCACTTAACAACAATAACAACTAGTAAAGAGAGATTCAGGCAGTAGGTAAACAACCCTTGATGGTTGTCTTTCAGGAGACTGCAAAGCTTAAGCCCCTGGATTGGTGAAATTCAAAAGGAGAATTTTAGCCTATAAAATGCTTGAAGCAAGAGCAAACAGTGTTGCTAGAGGAGAAGTTTACTCTATAGAACCCAAGGAAGGAATTCAGATTCTGGAGAACTCTTCAGGGACACAAATTTTGGAACATAAATGCTAATGAAGAATATCTTGTATTCGAACTTGGATAAATCCAAAACCAGTTGCTGTCGAGTCGACTCCTACTCGTAGAGACCCTATGGATGTCAGGGTAGAATTGTACTCCATGGGATTTTCAGTGGCTGATTTTTCGAAAGTAGATCACTGGGCCTTTCTTTCAAGGTGCCTCTGGGTAGATTTCAACTGTCAACCTTTTGTTTAGCAGCCTAGCACATTAACAGTTTGCATCACCAGGGACTCAATGAAGTTATAGAGGCAGAACTCCTATTTAATACATTTTGGGTAATTCTGGTGTAGAAGCATTATCTCCTGACTCTTTGCCTCCTCTGATTTTTCCCAGTGCCACGTATCTCCTGATCTTTGACTTCATTTCTTAGTTTTGCCTTCACCATTGCCTTCTAGTTTTAGGGCTCGTACTTAACTCTCAACACTCCCTAAATACCTTGCCTCTAATACTCTTTAAGAAAACCATAGTGACCCAATAGGACAGAGTAGAATTGCCCCGTAGGCTTTCCAAGGAGCAGCTGGTGAATTCAAACTGCTGACCTTTTGGTTAGCAGTCGAGCTCTTAACCACTGTGCTGCCAGGGCTTCAACAGCCTTTAGCTCTTATTTTTCTGGCACCCTACAATTTAATCCCCGAATGGACATAGTTCTGTGTAGCTGGCACCTTGGCCTGGCTTGCCTCATCCCCAGTCTGGGTAAGATTTGATAAAGGATCAGGCAGATTCCTATATCAAGAATTTTTGCCCTGCATTTGTCACTTTCCCCAGATTGGGGACAGCATACTAAGAATAAGTTTCAGAGAGAGGAAGACACCATGTTGTGAGAGTGAGGTTCCTTGCTTGAGTGATGGAAAAGAATCATGTAGAGACTGGCTGCTAACCAGTATTATAACACAAGGCCTTCTAAGAAGCCTGGTGATATGCTGAGGGAGTAGCAGCTGCTTGGCTGAGATGCCCACACTTGATTGGACGTTTTCAGGAATGGACAGCGTGGAATGTTTTCCTCACCTGATTACATTAGCTGAGACAATACCAGAGGCTTGATACTACACCTGGCTTCTAGTACTATCATCCTGGCTTGTTCTACTTGTCAAACAAGTTTGAAACTGTCACCAGCATTCTGACCAATTCACCCTACCTTGTATTTCTTGGCCTCAGACGTCTGCAGAGTTGAGGCCCTGACATCAGATCTCAAATTACCATTCCCTCTAAGTCCCAGCAATATATGCCCCTGGCTGGAAGAATAATATATTGGATATATGACCATTTCTTCGATGAACTCCTAATTCTCAGTCACATTTCATTTCCTGCTTCAAAAATGATTAGGTGCTGTGCTAGGGATAGCCTTTACATTCTGACCTGGACTTCCTACTGTATTACCTGACTTAACTCTCCATACCTTTTTTGTGTCCCTTGGATTTCAGTCAGTTATTCCTGTTCTCTTCCCTAGTATTCTCAGTTCCTTTCTCATTCTTTCAATCCTTCATCTTCTGTCCCTTCTTTGTATGCACTTCCATTCTCTAAAACTCCTTCCATATCCTATTTGGCAATTTTTCCCCTGTGGTGACAGGGAAGAGACAGATAAGCTACTATAAGCTTTCTTTTCAAGATTCATAATTACTTTTCAAAAAAAATTATTGATTGCTAAGCACCATCCCAGGTTCTGGTGATAAAGTGATCAAAAACACAATTTCTCCCCCAGAGGAGCTCAGAGCCTTATACCAAAAAAAAAAAAAAAAAAAGAGAGAGAGAGAGAGAAATGCGTAAAGAAATAATTACAATGCAATGGGGTAAGTTCTAGAGAAGAGATGTGTATAAAAACTTTGAGAATATCAATGATGGGGCAATATATTCTGTCCATTGAGTAAGAGAAAGCAATAGACTAAATCCAACGATTAAATTCCAAGTGTCTTTCTATACAGTCAAGAAACTTACTGCAAATTGTAGACTGCTAGAGACAAGGGCAATCTTCATTTTATCAATGAGAAAATTGACTCCAAGAGATTGAGTGACTTGCCCAAAGTCACTGAGCATGTTAAGGCAATGTTGGCATTGTGATATACTAGGATAATTAGCTCTAGCTGCTATAATAGGCAAATTCGCACAACCTCAACGGCTGAACACAACAAAAAAGTCTCTCTTTTCGCTCATATGAAACTAATGTGTACTGGGTGGTCTTCCACCATCTTGTGGGTTTGCCATCTGAAACACTGGGCTTCTGTAATTGTTGTAGCAAGTGAAGAGAAAGGTGAAGGAGGCACACGGACTCTTAATTACTTTGTCCGTGAAGACGTCACTTTCTTTCACATATAATTGGCATATATAAGTCTCATTGCCCCAATATGAGAAATGTATAAGAGTGTATGAGATTTAGAGGGTTCAAACTGTCTTTGACACACCCGGCCTCCCATGGGAATCCTCATTTTACTGTTGTTGTTGTGTGCCATCGAGTCGATTCTGACTCCTAGCCACCCTCTATGATACAGTAGAACTGTTTCATAGGGTTTCCTAGGTTGTAATCTTTATAGGAGCAGATGGCCAGGTCTTTTCTACCGAGGAGTCCCTGATGGGTTTAAACGGCTGACCTTTCAGTTAGCAGCTGAGCACTTAACTGCTGAGCCACCAGGCTACTTCCTCATTCTATTATCAATGTGCATTCCTCAATGTATGCTGGTGCTGGTGGTGGTGGAGCACAAAGGGTTTGTTTAGGGGAGTTTGGTGAATGGATGGATGGATAAATGATTGGATGAATGGATAGATAAATATGAGATACCTTGCACCTCGTTCATTATCATTGCATCATTGCTGCAGCTGATCTTCTTAGCTAAGCTGGTGTTTATTTTGTACCTTACCTTTTTAAAGAGTCGATCCCTACACTCTTCATCTGAAGGGCATGATCATTCTTTTGTCCAACAAAATTTGAGAGGGTTTTGATAGTGCAGCATGGGTCCTCATTGTGTTAATCATTTTGTAACTATTACCGCAGGATAAAATGCCTGGCATAGTAAATAATAGCATTAGAGCTGTCTTTGAAAGAAAAGGTCAATATTATACCTACTCGCTGATAGGAGAGATTAATATACCCTTGCTGTTATTAATAATAGTAATTAGACTCTATTGCTTTAGCTTGATCCTTATGTCCCATGTATAGCAACAGCCTAATGTTCTTCCTGGGCATGACTTGGCATAGTTTAGTAAGCCATTGCAAGCTTTGAAAATCAGTGCCAGCATCTTCTTATCATTTTATTAAGGTTTTTGGCACTTGGATTTTGTATTTGTACTGGGCTACTTTTCCACCACTGAAACAGTTAGCAGAGATGTTTATATGAAAATTAGAAGACCCTTTCTTATAGCATTTCTTTTGGGGGGTGTAACAATAGAGCTTTGTATATATTGCACCATTTAGCACAGTCACTGCTGCAAATTAAGAGGACAGGCATCCTTGTCAGGGCAATTAGCACTTGCAGCAGAAAACTCATCTTAGCCCTGAAGAAGAAAAAAAAAAAAGCTTAAATTGAAGTTGTCATACATGGGAACATTTTTGGTGCAGGAGAAGACAGGGGAGAGGAAAATGGAAAACACTAGCTCTTTTGGAGACCAAATCATCAACTTCCTTTCTGTTACAATTTCTCTGTCAAGATCACCTTTAAGTACTGTGCAATGGTTTTGTAGAGATATCATTAAAATGTGTCAAGACTATCCTTGTTTAAAGGTTAAACACACCAAAGGTACTTTTAGGAGTTCCCCCATTCAAATGAATTTCTCTCCATGTTCTTTCCTATGCCCTGGATTTGCACTAATATCCCATACTTTGGATTAAGACACGAAAAGACTTCTATTAAAATAAACCAATGTTACCTAGTAGGGGTAAACTACTTATACTTCAACATTAATGTGAATAATGAAAATAAGTTTTCTGCCTTCAGCTAGGCCTTAAGAAATAATAATGGTAATGTTTTTAAAACAATTAAAGTATGGCATGCTAGAGTTTATAATGCAACCCGAGTTATTCACCCATTTGTTTGTACAATTATCATGCGAGATAAAGTAGGCAGAGGGGAGCTGTTGTTTTCATTTAATAGATGAAGAATTGGAGGCTCTGACGGGTTAACTGACTGTTCAAGGACATACTAGAGGGGCTAGATTATAGAATGAATAAGTGGTGACGGGGATGGAGGGACATGGAGACAATGGACAGTAAATAGGAGGATAAGTTCTTATTGGCCCAGGAGGGAGCATAATGAATAGTTAAGATGGGTGAGGGTGTGTTGGGTCTCTAGGGAGTTTAGGGTGGAGAGAGAGAGACTACTAACAATAGTAGCAGCATCTACCTTCTGTTGAGTCTATTTTGTGCTAACCCCCATCTGTCAGTTTGTCATACTGTGGGGTTTTACATGTTACTATGATGCTGGAGGAACCCTGGTGGCTCAGCGGTTAAGAGCTCGGCTGCTAACCAAAAGGTCTGCAGTTCGAATTCACCAGCTGCTCCTTGGAAACCCTATGGGACAGCTCTACTCCATCCCATAGGGTTGTTATGAGTTGGAATCAACTTGTCAGAAATGGATTTGATTTATGATACTGGAAGCTATGGTATTTCAAATACCAGCCGAGTCACCCATGGTGGGCAGGTTTTAGCTGAGCTTCCAGATTAAGACAGATTCGGAAGAAATGTCTGGCAATCGTTTTCAAAACTCAGTCAGTGAAAACCCTATGGACCGCAACAGAACATTGTCTGATATAGTGCTGGAGGATAAACCCCCTAGGTTGGAAGACACTACACAGTAGCTGCAACAATGGACTCAATCACACCACTGATCATCAAGATGATCCAAGATCAGGCAACCTTTTGTTCTGTTATATTTAAGGTCACTATGATTCAGAGCCCACTGGACTGCAACTCACAATAGTATTATGTGCTAAGCACTGAACTATTGTTAATTGCCATCAAATTGATTCCGACTCATGGCGACCGCTCCATAGGGTTTTCTTGGCTGCAATCTTCACGGAAGCAGATTGCTAGCAGATTCCGATGCACCTCTGGGTAGGTTTGGACTGCCAGCCTTTTCAGCTGGTAGTTGAGCCCTTAACCATAAGCATTGGACTAGACTAGTATAAAAATACACTGTTTTATTTACTCTTCTCTATAATCCTGCAAGGTAACATCCCAAATTTACAGATGAATTAAAAGGGTTTCCAAAAAGTTAAAAACCTTGTATCCAAGTTTAGTCAACTAAAAATGGCAAAATAGTTTCCTACTTCTAAGCCCCATGTTCTTTTCACAGCCACACACTACAGGGCAAGAAAGCAAACAAAGAAAAGGTCACAGAAGGGCCTCGAAAACAAATTTTACTTTCTTCACATCTGTCTCAGGCTTGGCTTCTCTGCCCTTCACCTTTCCATTAACTGTGTAATTCTACAAAGAACAGAAATTTGATCACACCCTGACCAAAGTAAGGGCTTTAGCAATTTCTACCTGGACACAATTTTCTAGCTTCCAAAGTTTCTCATTTTCACTCCGAGTTCATTATGTGGGATGTTTCACATGTTTGTTTCAGGAACTTTTCTATTGTTGATGCAAGATAATGAGATGATACATATATATATATATATATAATTGTATTTTTACTAAAAGAGAGTGTCTCTCCTTATTCAATAATATGGTTGCCATGGGTGTCCATTCTATGTCAAAAATTACCCCCAATTACCTTTAGGTGCAATAGAACCTATCAAATGTTTCTGACCAGATTTGTTTTTTTTGCCAAGCAAGAACTTTTATTAAAGGCAGAGAGTGAGTGATAATAGAAGGCAGGCAGTCTAACTTTCCATTAGCATTTACTACCATGGTTGCTGTGAACCGGAATTACTCTCTCCTTGCTTGAAAGGTAGCCACCTCTTGGGTGAAATGTGGCAGCTTCTTAACAGCAAACATCAATAAAACATGATCATCTAAGACATGGCAAATAATGATGAGCTGATGCCTTTCATTGACAAGGCAGATAGAAGCTTGGCGGGCTCAGAGGTATTTTTTTGAATTTTTATTTCCCCGTTGATCCACCTTGGGCAAGCTGCTTAATTTCTCCATTACTCAGTCTCCACATCTGTAAAATGGGGATAGTAACACTTACTTAGCTAATAGAGGTATTGTCAGAATTAATTATCTCAGCCTAAGTCCTCTGAGATCCCTGGATGAATGGTGCCATGTGATTGCAAATGATTAGTATCCTTATTATTCTGACACTTGCCCATAAGACCCATCGATCAAATACTGTTCTAGCTGAACTGGGCAGAGCGAGGGATTCTGTGACTGCATTCAATGGCAGCTTGCCCTGAAGATAAAGTCTGTCACACACAATGTCTCCCCAGAGCAAGCTTAAGCTGGTAGCAGTATTGATGTAGGTGATCTGCCTGCGAGGGTGCACAGAGGCAGTTTAACTTGAGCTAATTATGGCCAGCAATAATGCCAGAGCCAGACATTCACCTCTGGTTATGATGGGATGTTCAAAGAAACTATTTCTAAACCAGATAATCAGGTGGAATTTTCTGCGCCGTTGGTATCGGTCACGTTCTAAAGAGTGTCAGAGCGTCTTAGATTTCAGAGAAAGGATACTTGCAATACTTTTCTGGAGGGAAAGAGAACCAGAGAGAATTGTTAGCCTTGCAAATCACCTTCTCTGACTTTCATCACATATTTATTTTGACTCTTTTTTGTTGCACAAATGTTATGCATATTCCTAGGATAGGAATGAGGGGATGCAGAGATACAGAAAGCAAGACAAGTAAGATGTAGCCTCTAGTCTCATAGGAGTTTTTGATCCAAGAGGCGGCAAGACAGATATGCACAGACATAAAATATAAAGAGTTAATGGAAGTAGAGCTTTGCGGAAGCTGAGGGTCAATGCTGAACGTAGATGTTTTGATGTGAGGTATTACTAAATTATAACTCAATGATGTGGTTAATACTACTAATCATAAAATCACAAGGCATAAATATGCATAATCTGTCAATCCAAATATCCTCATTTCCCGGACTACCACCTTATTGCAAATTACCATCATTTTTCACCTGGATGACTTTAGTAACCTCTGGCTGGTCTCCCTTGTTTCAACCCTTATTCATGTGTAGTCTATCTATTCAACACACACAGCAGTCAGGTTACTCAGAGTGGTTTACTCATCTGCTTAAGTCTTTCAAAGCTTCTTTCCCCTTTGCAGTTAGAATGAAATTCAAACTCTTATCATAGCCTGCTGTTTTCTATCGCTCATCTTACACCATATCCTATCCCCAAATCTGCCTATTCTCTAAGCTCCAGGCAGGTGATACTTTGTCTGTGGGTTGAAGTATTCTCATAAGTAATACAGACAACCAGGATAATGTTTTAAAAGTTAGACAAACATTCAAACAGAAATGTGGCTCTGTTTGCCAAAATAAAAAATAAAAATCCGTTATGTATAGATGGAAACCTCATAACCCAATGGTTAAGAGATTGGCTACTAACCAAAAGGTCGACAGTTCGAATCCACTAGCCGTTCCTTGGAATCCTTGTTGGGGCAGTTCTGTTCTGTTCTATAGGGGTGCTATGAGTCAGAATCAACTTGATACAAAAGGTTTGGTTGTTGGTTTATGTATAGATGACCAGGCAGAGTTTTCTACCATGATAGAAATATTTTCCCAAAAACATTTTTTTTTTTTGCTGGGTGGGGGCTGTTTGGTTGAAAGGTTTCCAATCACCTATGATGTACTGAAAAGATGTTAAAATAAGCCCACGTATGTATTTAAGTCATCACATCTTAACTAGAACAATCAAAACAACCATAAAGACGCATGGAAATGAAATTTCAAACATTGTGGCACAGCTGTAGACTGCTAGGAAACAAGGAACTGAACTAAAAACTCAACAGTTAGTTAAAATCCAATCACTTGTCTGTGTCCTACAGAGTAGCATGAATGCTCAGTACCAGGAGAAATGCTGGGTATTGAAAGTTGAAACAAGTGCGTCTTGACTTTTACAGACTAGTGGTAGAGACAGGCAAAATCATTGGTAAGCCATTACAAAGTGGAAAATTTTCAGACAGTAGTGGTTACTGGGTTGGTTCCCTAGGATGACAGAAGGCAGAGCCCTAAATACTGCCTGGCAGAACCATGACAGGCTTCCTGGAGGAGGTAACACTTAGGCTGAATCTTAAAGGTATGACTGTGTTGGCAAGAGGGGAATAGTGCCTTTTTGAGGGGTGCCAGAGGAATTGGACTCCCTAAAGCTTCATTTTGCTTGTCAACTTCTTTTCCGTCTTTTGAAACTGTGTTTCTCCTCAGGTAGAGAACATGGCTGCCCCACCTAGCTTCCAGTATCATATTTCTTCAGACAGAAAAGAATTTCTCTCTCCAGCAACCATTTGAAAAATGCTTGTGAAAGATTCTCATTTGCCTGGATTGAACTTTCTTTCTAACCCTTGGTCCAAGTATTTTGGCAAAGGAAGTGGTGTTCCTTGATTGATCCAGTTTTCACCTATGAAATGTGCCTATAGCTCTGGTTATCTAAGAATATGATAGCTTCCATTTGAAACCCGTGTCTTGATATGCTGATAAGAAAGGACCTAAAGGAGAGGGAGAAAGAGGTATTTACCAGATAAGCATAAACATTTGTTGACCAGACAAAACAGTTGATACTACTTCTAGGGATTATCCACCAGCCTGTCAATGGGGAAAATAAATGAGACTCCATGGATACATTTTAGGAGTCCCTCGGTGGCACAGATGATTATGTCCTCAGTTACTAACTGAAAGGTTGGTGGTACAAATCTATCCAGAGACACCTCAGAAGAAAGACCTGGTGATCTACTTTGGAAAGATCACAGCCATTGAAAACCCTATGGAGTGTAGTTCTACTTTGAAACACATGGGATTGCCATGAGTTGGAATTGGCCAGATGGCAACTGGTTTGGTTTTATGGTTTGGAAACATTTGGGGCCCCATTTCCCAGTGGCGGGGAGGGGCAATTGCTAAGGTGTTCCCTGTGCCTGCCCTGAACAAGGTGTTTTACTGTTTTAGCATCTCATAGTGTTCTCACAACAACCCTCAGTACCAACACCAGTTATTACCCAGTTGATTCCAACTCATGGTGGCCCCATGTGTATCAGAGTAGAACTGTGCTCCACAGGATTTTCAATGACTAATTTTTTGGAAGTAAATCACCAGGCCTTTTTTTCCACGGTGCCTCTAGGTGGATTCAAACTGCCAACATATCGGTTAGCAGCCAAGGGCATTAACCGTTTGTACCACCCCGGGGCTCCTACAATCTTTAGAGGTATTATTTTAAGTATGAAGAACAGAGAAGTTAAGTAATTCTTAGATGATCACATGAATTAGGCAGTCACGGAGATTTAATTTGTGTTTTTAATTAGAAACTTCATGTTCCCTCCACGGTACCATGTGTGCTCTCTGGAAAACAGTATTAAAAGCGTAATGTGTAATCTTCCAAATGGCCAGAGGTGTGCAAATAGGGGCTTTGTTTTGTTTTGCTTTTTGCTGACTTTACGATAAGATGGTCTTCTTTCTTCAGGTTTTAATGTGCTGTGCCAGGAAAAAATATATAATGAGTGCTCTGGATTTTGAGCTGATTCTGTAAGTTATGTCACATGCCTCTTCCTTAGAGAGAGTAATTAATGGGGTGTACTGTTATTTCCATATGATATCGTCTCTGAAAGTATTTCTCTCTGGACACACCATGTGGGGTGGTAGGAGGGGAGGGACACTTGTAAATTTCTGCATTCATGTTGAACATTTTCCCAATAGGATGGCCTAGGAAAACATCAAGAATTAAATGAGAGTTACCCCTTCACTTTTGTAGAGAGGTTTTTCTTATTACGCTTGGGTGGCCAGCTCTTTTGGAAAGATTGCCGTCACTGGCTTTCTGCTTGTGGACTGGCAGAAATAGGAGCTAAAACTGCATGGACAATGCCTGGGTCACTCGGGGGAAAGTTCCGGTTGGCTCCATGCTCATTTCATCACCCAATGCAGGGGTTCCTGGGAGTTCAGTTTTCTTCCTCTCTCAGATAAATATTGGGCTTTGTTACAGAGGAGAAAGAGATGTATAAATAGAAGGGGAAAAATGTGTATCTCATTTTAGTACTCTTTTGTGTAATAGCAGTAAAAGTTTTGTAGAGAGTACAGTATACAGTAAAACGATCATTTGTCAAAAGGGTAAACTTACCCAACACCAATGCTTTGTTTTTAAAAGATCCCTGGTGTGTCATGAACTACACGATGTTCACAAAAAGTTGTACTCCAGGGTTAGATAGTCTTGCTTCTTCAATTACTGGAGTGTTCTGAAGTCTCCAAGGAAGAAGGTTAGACATTTATTGGCAGGAAGCACCAGGTTGCACTTTGTCCCCTGGTATGACATACTCATTACTTCAAACTAAATTTTCAATTACCAAATCCATAAAATACCACCCACACACACCCAAAAAAAGAAGAAAGAAGGAAACAAAAGAAAAAGAGTTAAAAGTAGTGAAAGGGAGAAAAATAAAGCAAGTCAAGAAACCTGCACAGCAGTTTTGAAGACTATTTGTGAGCCCTTGTGGTGTAATGGTTAAAGTGCTTGGCTGTTAACAAAAAGGTCAGCAGTTCAAACCCACCAGCTGTTCCATGGGAGAAAAAACCTGATGATCTGCTCCCATAAAAATCACACACACAAAAAAAGACCAATTGCGGTCGAGTGGATTCCTACTTATAGTGTCCTTAAAGGACAGAGTAGACTAGGGTTTCTGAGGCTGTAAACTTTATGGAACAAGTCTTGGTGGCTCAGTGGTTAAAGTGCTTGACTGCCAACTGAAAGATCACAGTTCGAACCTGCCAGCTGCTCCACAGAAGAAAGATGTGGCAGTCTGCTCTCGTAAAGATTTACTGTTTTGGAAACCCTATGGGGAAGTTCTACTCTGTCCTACAAAGTCACTATGACTTGGAATGGACCCAACAGCAATGGGTTTTGGTTTGGTTGAAGTTATATTTGAGTCATAAATTACTCTGATTGATTTATTTACTACATAATATAAGAAATGTTCTATCTTTTAATCTTAGTCTTTAGTGGAGAGCTGATACGACTCATGTAGTAGATGAGGAACAGGAAAGAAATTAACCAAATCTCCTCATGATGAAATGGCGAAGACAGAACATCTTTAGATAATGATGCACACATAAAGGAGATACCTGAAGAGAAAGGGAAAAAGTCAATTTCTATGACGTGGTCATTTAGAAATTCTAATACAAAAGGCTAGCATAAATTATATGTGCAAAATTAAATAGAGTTTTAAAAATATATCCTGTCAGTTCAGTTGACATGTGAAGTGTTGAAGTTGTCACCCCTATTCTTACTATCAGAAAAATCTGGACAAACTAAAAATCAATGAATTTTCTTGGATCAGAGAACTGAGGTTGCAGGGAAAACTGCCACCCTGAAATATGAAAAGGTGGGTGCTTCCAGAGAGAAGCAGCCCTGGAGTCATAAAAAGGTCGTTGTTGTTAGGGGCCATCAAGTTCGTTCCAACTCATAGCAACCCTGTGAATGAAACACTGCCCGGTCCTGCACCATCCTCACAATCGTTGTTCTGCTTGAGCCCATTGTTGTAGCCACTGTGTCAATACATCTCATTGAGGGTCTTCCTCTTTTTTGCTGACCCTGTACTTTACCAAGCATGATGTCCTTCTCCAGGAAATGATCCCACCTGATAACATGTACAAAGCATGTGAGACGTAGTCTTGCCATCCTTGCTTCTAAGAAGCATTCTGGTTGTACTTCTTCCAAGACAGATCTGTTCATTCTTTTTGCAGTCCATGATATATTCAATATTCTTCACCAACACCCCAGTTCAAAGGCATCAATTCTTCTTTGGTCTTCCTTATTCATTGTCCAACCATAAAATGGTAGGTACACTTAAATGGTCATCTTAGTCAGGGCTTCAAACTAGTTTCAGTTCGAGCCCCTGCTGAGAATTTGTATTTCTAACAAGTTCCCAGGTGATGCTAATGTTGCTGGTTAGTGACCAACTCTGAGAACCATTAATAGAACAACGGTTCTCAAAATTTATTATACATAAAAATCACCTGGAGATCTTGTTAAATTATAGATTCTGATTCAGAATATCTGGGATGAAAATGCAAATTCTCAGCGGGGCTTTGAACTGCTACGAACCGGTTCTAAGCCCTGATTTTAATGAACTGATGAAGTCAGAGTGTGGACTAGCATGAGGGTGAGAAACTGATGGCTGGGTTTAGGGGGTGGGGAAGACAATTCCATGGGTTTTATCTCCGGGAACTCCACCAGGTTCTCTAGGTGAAGATCTAAGAAAAATGCCCTCATGACCCTGCAGGGGAAGGGAAGAGTAATCATTGTGAAATATATCCAGAGACGTCTCCATGACAAAGATCTACTCTCCAAGGAAAAGAGCTTTGCCAGAGCCTTACCCCAGAAGTGGGAGGGGGAGATGGAACAGAATTCATCTCACTTCAGCCCCCTCCAGCTTTCCTGTCTTATTTACGAGAGAGAAAAATCATAGTCAACGACGGTCAGGGCTTCAAGCAAATAGATTGGGAGTGCTACAGCCAAGAAAGCAAGTAAGGGGCTCCTGGGAGAAAAGTTACACCATGGGAGAAGCATTTGTGAAGAAGATAACAACTCTGAGACAATGGCCCACTAACAGACTGAAATTTAGTTGAAAGATCATAGAACACTCTCCTCCTCCAGACATAAAAATAAAAAAAAAAAGATTGCTATCAAGTCAACTCCAACTCATGCTACCGCATGTGCTTCTTGGAGTTTTCAATAGCTGATTTTTCAGAACTAGATTTCCAAGTGCGTCTGGGTAGATTTGAACCTCCAACTTTTCAGTTAGCAGTCAATTATGTCAACTGTTAGTTAATTATGTTAGTCCCGCCCAGGGACTCCACCATTTGCTGTGGAATGGATTCTGCCTCATGGCAACAGCATTTGGTTCATAATAAAGAACAGTTGCTACTTTGCAACGTGTATCAAAACATTATTATTATTACTAGTGTATTATTATATTAAAGATGTTTTAATGTATCTGGAAGTGTTTCTTCGATTTTTTTTTTAATGCATAGAAAGGTATACTATACACTGTATACTAAGACAAATACTTGACTAACGGATGTTAGATACAAATCGTACCTAACTCTTCCGACTTACATGAAAATTTGACTTAAAGACAGATTTAGGAACGGAACTCATTCATAACCTGGGGACTGCCTCTATTAGATAAATAATGAGAGAGAAGTAAACCAATCTCTCAGACATATTAATTCTAAATAAGTGATTTAGATATACTCCCCTTCAAAGGGGTGGAGTTTAAAATCCTACCTCTTGAATGTGGACTGTCCTTAGTTACTTGCTTCCAAAGAAGAGTATATGGAAAGGGGTGGGGGGAATAATTTTACAGTGGAGAAACCTGACAAACACTACCTCATCCCAGTGACCAAAATTAACATCAACGTAAGTCATGTTGATACATGTAATCTTGCTATGATTTGATGAGAATATCAGTTCATTTCTGTGGTACTCCTCTCCAAAACCAATCACCCCAGTCTAACCACGAGAAAAACATCACACAAACCCAAATAGAGAGACTTGCTACAAAATACTTGACCAGTACTCCTCAAAACTGTCACAGTCACTATAAATAAGGAAAACCTGAGAAACTGTTACAGCCAAGAGGAGCCTAAGGAGATACGATGACTAAATGTAATGTATCCTCGATGGGATCCTGGAACAGAAATAGTATATTAGGTAAAAATTAAGAAAATATGAATTAAGTATGGACTTTTGTTAACGATCAACCCACTGCCGTCAAGTTGACTCCAGCTCATAGGAACATAATAGGACAGAGTAGAATGGCCTGTTTGGGTTTCCAAGACTAACACGTCTTTCTCCCATGGAGCAGCGGGTGGGTTTGAACCACCGACCTTTCAGTTAGCAGCCAAGTGCTTAACCACTGTGCCATCAAGGTTCACTAATTGTGACAAATGTACCATATTAATGTAAGATGTTAATGATAGGAGTAGCAGGTTGTGGTGTATATGGGAACCCTCTGTACTATCTTCACAGCTTTTCTGTGAATATAAGTCTATTCTAAAACTTGTAAAAAATAGTAAAAATTATGTATACACTAAGAGAATAATATTTTGGATAAAGAATATAACTGTTATAAATAATCATAAATTGTTTCTTTTTTATGAGGTGAGAACTGAATTTAACAAGGAATTTCGGTAGAGACTGGCTCTCTCAAGTAAATGATCCAAATCTTTAGGCTATAAGATCCTTGATACCTATGTGGGTAACCAGTACTTACTTGTGAAATTCCAACTTAATATAATTATATGGTTTTTGACATACTTTTCAGATACAAAGACTAATAAAATCATTTGATTGCCACTTCTTAAAATGCATATTGAATGCATCCGTTAGTACACCTTCCACGCTCTATGTTGATGGAAAATCCATTTTTAACCGTAAAAGAATTGATTTTTTGTAAGCATCCGTTTCATATACTGCTGATTCGTATTCTGTAAGCCCACCATTAAAGGCCGGTTTGTTTGAGTGTAACCCACTCTTTCCTTTGCCTTCAGCTCTCTGGTTTATTCAAGTTACAAGTAACAGAAATAGCTGCAGTTTTGGCAGTATCCATTCTCTTTTCCTATAGGGAATACTCACTACTTCGCAATGAGCATTTTCAAATGCAAATGACCCTCCAAATTAGGGCAGTCCTCCTTCTTAGAGCTACTACTAAGCCACCACCTGCGTGTGTTCCTATTCAAAGCTAGTCTACTCAGCCCATATGCACCTCCTCCAGGGTTTTAGTTGACAATCCGTTTCAGCTTCACAAGGGAGCTAGCCAATTATGTATTGCTCATTTTGTCAAAGTCATCACTGATGACAATTCCGGCATCAAGAGGCTCATTTTATTCTGCAGATGTTTTTATCAAATAGAAGATAAATCATGGTTTCCCATCTTGTTTTGTGTCGTACTTCTGGGAATAACAGAGGGCACAAATAAAAACCTTTTCATTAATAAAGAAAGGGATAGACCCGAGAGGATCACCACTGCATGATTTTCAAATATGCAGAGTACGCACTGGAAAGAGATTATATTTAGCACCAAAGTAACACTTTTGGGGTAAAGGCTGGTGGTGCTGGGGGAGGGAACAAGGGAGGTAATCTTAATTTTTTTAAGAAATTCATTTCCTCTCCTTCCTTTGAGAATAGTGGCCCCAACTTCATTTAGATTTCCGACATAGAGCCATTTTCACCATAGCATCTTCCAGACAGAGATATCGTAAAATATTCTTGAGAAAATAAATAGTTAATCTCATTGGTGGACCATTGTGAGAGATTGCCTTGATATTCTCATAAAAGGTGGCTAGGCTGTCTATGATTTCTGACATAACTACTGGGGGTCAGTGAATCTCTTGACTTGGCCTGCTTAAGTCTATATCCAAACTTAGAAATGGAGGGGGAAAAAAAGAAAAAAACAACAGGTATGTGAATCTGTCTTCACTGCTGGCTAGAAGGTATAGGTAGATAACGAAAATAAATCAGGACTCTTAAGTAAAAATAAATAACATAAGCATACCATATGCAAGGTTTTATTATTCTATTACGATTCCGTATATGCGATCAAATGGCCAAAAATATTTCATTGTAGACTATAATGTAATATGCAGTTTGATGGAGTTGAATTCAGTACCAGTATGGTAGTTGTCAGAGGAGAGTGAGCAAATGTTGGTGGATCATGGTCCTATGATGCAGGTGATAGCCTTGTGAGAGGCATCAAGGACAAATATAATAGTGGAAATTCTCTGGAGGACTTTGGGAATCAAGGAAAAAATGTTAGAGAAGTAACTGAGACTAGAAAGGAAAGCAGTCAATAATACACTCTACCTTTACTTCTATCATCATCATTGCTGTTTATTAAGTGTTTACTATGTTCAAGTACAGTATGAAGCCCTTCACAACTAAATCTTGAGATATTATCTCATACCATTTCAGTATGAAAAATAGAGGCTCAGGAAGATTGTTACTCGCCTAAGACCACACAGCTAATATGTTCTGCATCAAGTTGGGCAGTGTTTTAGAGCAAAGAATTTGTATTCAAATGGTCCTGCTTTGAATCTGGGCAATCCAACATTTCTAACCATTAGAACCTCTGTGGAACCCTGGTGGTGCTGTGGTTAAGAGCTCAGCTGCTAACCAAAAGATTGCCAGTTTGAATCCACCAGCCACTCCTTGGAAACTCTATGGCACAGTTCTACTCTGTCCTGTAGGGTCACTATGAGTCGGAATTGACCTGACAGCAATGGGTTAGAACCTCTGTGGACTCCTATTACTTTTAATTGGGTGAGTGTGTACGAACTTGATCAATTTATTTATTCATATATTCTCTCACCACATATTTATTGGAGGTCTACTGTGTGCCAAACAGTCTGCTAGGTTTTGAGCAAAAAGCATCAAAACAAACAAACAAAATATGCATCTTTTTAAAAGGAAGCAGAAAGGGATTATTGTAGCAAAGCAGTGTTCTTGGTGTATCAGTGGAAAGACAGGTTATTTCTTTTCTACGTAAATGAAACTTTCAGAGGCTCACCAGTTTCTCCAGGAAACCCTTAGATATTTTGCATCAGCATTGCAATTTACTACTTAAGGGAGAGATTCCATCTTATTTCCCAATTGTTCTGCCATCAAGCCTGAATAAAACATAAGCTGATCAATATATAAAGTATCTATAAAAGCGGGCCACTGCCAACAGAACGTGAAAATTATCAAACAATATTATTATTATCAGACGCAAGTAAAATTTTCCTGAAAATGATTCAAAAGCGACTGAAGCAGTGCACAGAGAGGGAACTGCCAGAAATGCAGGCCAGATTCAGAAGAGGATGGGGAACCAGGGATATCTTTGCTGATGTCAGATGGATCCTGGCTGAAAACAGAGAATACTACAAAGATGTTTACCTGTGTTTTACTGACTATGCAAAGGCATTTGACTGTGTGGATCATAACAAATTATGGATAACCTTGCAAAGAATGGGAATTCCAGGACACTTAATTGTGCCCCTGAGGCACCTGTACTTAGATCAAGAGGCAGTTGTTCGAACAGAAGAAGGGGATATTGCATGGTTTAAAGTCAAGAAAGGTATGCATCAGGGTTGCATCCTTTCATTATAGTTATTCAATCTGTATACTGAACAAATAATCCAAGAAGCTGGACTATATGAAGAAGAATGGGGCATCAGGATTGGAGAAAGACTCATTAACAGCCTGCATTATGCAGATGACACAGCCTTGCTTGTTGAAAGTGAAGAGGACTTGAAGCACTTACTGATGAAGATCAAAGACCATAGCCTTCAGTATGGATTACACCTCCACATAAAGAAAACAAAAATCCTCACAACTGGACCAATAAACAACATCATGATAAATGGAGAAAAGATTGAAGTTGTCAAAGATTTCATTTTACTTGGATCCACAATCAACACCCACGGAAGCAGCAGTCAAGAAATCAAAAGACACATTGCACTGGGCAAATCTGCTGCAAAAGACCTCTTTAAAGTGTTGAAAAGCAAAGATGTCAGCTTGAAGATTAAGGTGCCCCTGACCCAATCCATGGTGTTTTCAGTTGCCTCATATGCATGTGAAAGCTGGACAATGAATAAGGAAGACCACAGAAGAATTGACACCTTTGAATTGTGATGTTGGTGAAGAATATTGAATGTACCATGGACTTCCAGAAGAACGAACAAATCTGTCTTGGAAGAAGTACAACCAGAATGCTCCTTAGAAGCAAGGATGGCGAGACTACATCTCATATACTTTGGACACATTGTCAGGAGGGATCAGTCCCTGGAGAAGGACATCATGCTTGGTAAAGTAGAGGGCCGACGAAAAAGAGGAAGAACCTAAACAAGATGGATTGACACAGTGGCTGCAACAATGGGCTCAAGCACAACTATTATGAGGATGGCGCAGGGCCCGGCAGTGTTTCATTCTGTTTTACTTAGGGTCAATAACAACAACAAGCAGTGACTATTTGTGTTGGTTCTTTTTCACCATTTCACCTTACTTCCATATTTAACATTTAATATTTAACCTTAAAGTTAAGGCAAAAACAACGGCAATAAAAGAACAGGAAAAGCAAATACAATTTTAACAAGCTTTCAATAGACTGACAACAGGAGATGTGAAACTAGAAACATGAAAATAATAAGCAGTAACTCTGCCAAGAAGTAGTCTCCAAATGAGAAATTTACTTATGTATTTGCATCTTTCAGTTCAGTTTCTGTTACTGTTTTTTTCCCTTGTTTTGAAAACCTCTCCGATTTATGGCATCTCCTGATGTTCCTTTGCAATTTTTTCCCCTCAACAATCTGCTTATTTTAACATCTCTTTATGTTCAGGATTTTCAGACATTGTTTACTTTTTTTTTCTACATATAGTAGAAGTCATGGAATGAACAGTTAGAGATACCGTTAGTGTGCAGATAACTTAAGGCAGATTGTAAAGTCCCTAGTGATCAAGGAAATTTATAATACTGACTAACTCCAAGAGTGACAGCAAACATTTTCGTTAGCCAGATGCTTAGCTTTCAGTTCAGCCTTGTCAACTTATTCTTACCATATGAGAGTCCCCCATTACTTTTCAAAAAAATCTATTGTCTTCCTGACCCTCAGACAAATTCACAGCTTCTGGATTCTTTCCCTAGCTTCGTCGTTTCTGCAACCTCCTATAACACAAAATGATGAGGGCACATGACAAAGACAAACCTGAATTATTTTTCACCAGCCAGCAAATTGAGATGCAGAATTTTAAAACGGGATACAAAAGTCCTTATGGATAAAATGCTTTCACTTGCAGTATGAGAGAGCAAATCTTTTTCAGAAGCATAGGAGGTAAATAAGTCTATGTTCATTTCCTAGAGAGTGAGATTGGATTGCTTAATGAACTAACATTTTTGATATATCATCATTCAAAATACCATGACTTACAATACCTAACAGGACAGAATGTTAAGTGAATCTATTGATTTTTTTTTTTTAGTGTACTGTACTCCTTAACCCACAAAAACTTTTTAGAATCAGTGTTTATACCAAGAGGCAAGCTGTTAAATGTTCTCCAGTTCTTTAACCACATTTGTATAACTCCAAATCCCAGCATCTAGGGTATTTTACTTCTTAGCACCTCTCTCTCTTGTTGTTGTTGTTGTTGTTAGGTGCCGTCAAGTCGGTTCCGCTCATAGCAACCCTGTGCACCACAGAATGAAACACTGCCTGGTCCTGCGCCATCCTCACAATCATTGTTATGCTTGAGCCCATTGTTACAGCCACTGTGTCAATCCATCTCGTTGAGGGTCTTCCTCTTTTTCACTGATCCTCTACTTTACCAAGCATGATGTCCTTCTCCAGGGACTGATCCTTCCTGACAACATGTCCAAAGTATGTAAGACGTAGCTTCACCATCTTTGCTTCTAAGGAGCATTCTGGATGTACTTCTTCCAAGACAGATTTGTTTGTTCTTTTGGCAGTCCACGGTATATTCAATATGCTTTACCAACACCATGATTCAAAGGTGTCAATTCTTCTTCATTCTTCCTTATTCATTGTCCAGCTTTCATATGCATATGAGGCAACTGAAAACACCACGGATTGGGTCAGGGGCACCTTAATCTTCAAGCTGACATCTTTGCTTTTCAACACTTTAAAGAGGTCTTTTGCAGCAGATTTGCCCAGTGCAATGTGTGTTTTGATTTCTTGACTGCTGCTTCTATGGGTGTTGATTGTGGATCCAAGTAAAATGAAATCCTTGACGACTTCAATCTTTTCTCCGTTTATCATGATGTTGCTTATCGGTCCAGTTGTGAGGATTTTTTTTTTCTTTGTGTTGAGGTGTAATCCATACAGAAGGCTATAGTCTTTGATCTTCATTAGTAAGTGCTTCAAGTCCTCTTCACTTTCAACAAGCAAGGTTGTGTCATCTACATAATGCAGGTTGTTAATGAGTCTTCCTCCAATCCTGATGCCCCGTTCTTCTTCATGTAGCCCAGTTTCTCAGATTATTTGCTCAGCATAAAGATTGAACAGGTATGGTGAAAGGATACAACCCTGACACACACCTTTCCTGACTTTAAACCACGCAGTGTCCCCGTGTTCTGTTCAAATGACTGCCTCTTGATCTATGTGCAAGTTCCTCATGAGCACAATTAAGTATCCTGGAATTCCCATTCTTTGCAATGTTATCCATAATTTGTTATGATCCACACAGTCAAATGCCTTTGCATAGTCAATAAAACAGGTAAACATCTTTCTGATATTCTCTGTTTTCAGCCAGGATCCATCTGACATCAGCAATGATATCCCTGGTTCCATGTCCTCTTCTGAAACCAGCTTCAATTTCTGGTAGTTCCCTGTCGACATACTGCTGCAGCTGCTTTTGAATTATCTTCAGCAAAATTTTACTTGTACGTGATATTAATGATATTGTTCGGTAATTTCCACATTTGGTTGGATCATCTTTCTTGGGAATAGGCATAAATATGGATCTCTTCTGCTCAGTTGGTCAGAAAGCTGTTTTCCAAATTTTCTGGCATAGAAGAGTTAACACTTCCAGCGATGCATCCATTTGTTAAAACATCTCAGCTGATATTCCGTCAATTCCTGGAGCCTTGTTTTTTGCCAATGCCCTCAGTGCACCTTGGACTTCTTTCTTCAGTACCATCGGTTTCTGATCATATGCTGCCTCCTGCAATGACTGAATGTCAACCAGTTCTTTTTGGTACAGTGACTCTGCGTATTCCTTCCATCTGCTTTTGATGCTTCCTGCATTGTTAATATTTTCCCCATAGACTTCTTCACTATTGCAACTCAAGGCTTGAACTGTTTCTTCAGTTCTTTCAGCTTGAGAAATGCTGATCATGTTCTTCCCTTTGGGTTTTCTATCTCCAGCTCTTTGCACATGTCATTATAATACTTTACTTTGCCTTCTCAAACTACCCTTTGAAATCTTTGGTTCAGTTCTTTTGCTTCATCATTTCTTCCTTTTGCTTTAGCTACTCAACGTTGAAGAGCAAGTTTCAGAGTCTCTTCTGTCAACTATTTAGGTCTTTTTTTTCTTTCCTGTCTTTTTAATGACCTCTTACTTTTTTCATGTATGATGTCCTTGATGTCATTCCACAACTCATCTGGTTTTCAATCATTAGTGTTCAACTTGTCAAATCTATTCTTGAGATGGTCTCTAAATTCAGGTGGGAGATACTCAAGGTCGTATTTTGGCTCTCTTGGACTTGTTCTAATTTACTTCAGTTTCAACTTGAACTTTCATGGGAGCAATTGATGGTCTGTTCCATAGTCGGCCCCTGGCCTTGTTCTGACTGATGATATTGAGCTTTTCTATCTCCCCTTTCCATAAATGTAGTCTATTTGATTCCTGTGTATTCCATTTGGTGAGGTCCACGTATATAGTCATCGTTTATGTTGGTGAAAAAAGATATTTGCAATGAAGAAATCATTGGTCTTGCAAAATTCTATCATGAGATCTCCAGCATCATTTCTATCACAAAGGCCATATTTTCCAACTACCGATCCTTCTTCTTTGTTTCCATCTTTCACATTCCAATCACCAATAATTGTCAATGCATCCTGATTGCATGTTTGATCAATTTCAGACTGCAGAAGCTGGTAAAAACCTTCAGTTTCTTCATCTTTGGGCTTAGTGGTTGGTGGATAAATTTTAATAATAGTCGTATTAACTGGTCTTCCTTGTAGGCTTATGGATATTATCCTATCACTGACAACACTGTACTTCAGGATAGATCTTGAAATGTTCTTTTTGATGATGAATGCAACGCCATTCCTCTTCATGTTGTCATTCCTGGCATAGTAGACCATATGATTATCAGATTCAAAATGGCCAATGCCAGTCAATTTCAGCTCACTAATGCCTAGGATATCGATGTTTATGCATTCCACTTCATTTTTGAAAATTTCCAGTTTTCCTAGATTCAGACTTTGTACATTCCACATTCCGATTATTAATGGATGTTTGCAGCTGTTTCTTCTCATTTTGAGTCGTGCCACATCAGCAAATGAAGATCCTGAAAGCTCGACTCCATCTACTTTATTAAGGTCAACTCTACTTTGAGGAGGCAGCTCATCCCCAGTCGTCTTTTCAGTGTCTTCCAACCTGAGCGGTTTATCTTCTGGCACTATATCAGACAATGTTCTGCTGCTATTCATAAGATTTCCACTGGCTAATTCTTTTCAGAAGTAGACTGCCATGTCATTCTTCCTAGTCAGTCTTAGTCTGGAAGCTCAGCTGAAATCTGTCTGCCATGGGTGACCCTGCTGGTATATGAGTACCGGTTGCATAGTTTCCAGCATCACAGCAACACGCAAGCATCCACAGTACGACAAACTGACAGACACATGGCACTCTCTCTCTTAGATATGAGGAAATTAATATTCAGACAATTTTTTGTGTTAAGAAAAGCATCTGCATAAGTACAAGGTGAGTAGTGAACTAACCACCTATGAAGATAAAAAGAAAAGAAAACAAACTAAATCAATGCTGCGTATAACAAAGTGTCTCAGTTTTCTAGAGCTACTGTAACACAAATACCACAAGTGGGTGGCTTTTAAAGAGCAGAAATTTATATTCTCGCAGTTCTTGAGGCTAAACCTCGAATCATGGTCTTGACTGTGTAGAATCTTTCCTTGTTGGTGGGCCTGGGACTTCCTTGATTCTTGGCAATCCTCACATGGCATCTGTCTTCCCCAGCATGTGCTCTCTCCTATCTATATTTATGTTGTTCTTTATGTAACTCAAAAGTGATTAAGTTTAGGATTCACCCTGCACTGGTATGACCTCAACTGATTGATTAAATACATTACATTAGATTGCATTGTGGAATGTAATTACATTACATGACATTAGATTAAGAAGTCCTGGTGCCACAATGGTTAAGCACTCGGCTGCTAACCAAAAGGTCTGAGGTTTGAACCCATCAGTGGCTGCTCTGATGTAGAAGATACTTGACAATCTGTTCTTGTAAAGATTACAGCCTAGGAAGCCCAATGGGGCAGTTCTACTCTGTCATATAAGGTTGCTATGTGTCAACATCAACTCAATGGCACACAACAACAGATTAGATTACATCCACAAGTATAGGGGTTAGGATTACAATGTATATGTTGGTGGGATACAACTGAACCATAACAATAGGGATTTCAGACATTTAGCTCAATGTGAGTTAGCTACATGAGGAAGATGTCTGCCCCCTTGAGTGAATATAATTCATGGGTGCATGAAGAAAGCTAGAGACTGTAGACGTGACAGAGGAAGAACTCCGAAGAGGTTTATTAAAAGTATAGGAGTCTTCTGAATGGGGAAACATGGGCTCCATCTAGTGAAACCATGAATCCAAGGTGGGACTGCTAGAGCCCCTAGTTACAGGACAAAATCAGGAGGTACAACCTACATTAATCTAATTGGTGGACAATGAGGTAAGAGAATCAAAGGTGGGATACTGAGAAGCAGTGCTTTGGATGGCTTTGGTCACACAGTCACATTTGGCAAGATGGGATTGGTTGACAAAAAAAAAAAGCAGGATATGATTAATACTGTAATGATGATAAATCCTGGTCATAAGCCTTCCACACAAGATTACTCATAGGAACACACCCCATATATGAACACATCTTCCTGGGGGTGGTCTATGTGTAGTCACAGGATGACTACAAGTCAGATATCTTGAGAACTGATTGTTAGAATAACTTGATTAAGGCAGAACATTTCCTGAGGATGTTTTATATTAAGGGTCTGATAACCATTTGTGTCAATATCCCCAGGCACTATGCATGCCAGCCCTGTGGGCTGACCACAGAGAAAAACAACTTAGTAAGCAGGTCTAGCTTCTGTTAGAAAGGTCAACTGTTTCAGGAGCTAAAGCTAGAGTCAAAGATAGAGTTTGGGTCCTGACTTTAAATCAGCCATTTTCCTTTTAGTCAAGTGCCTCTAAGATTTAGAAGTGTTGTTGTTGTTAGGTGCCATCAAGTCAGTTCTGACTCGACCCTATGTACAACAGAAGGAAACACTGCCCAGTCCTATGCTAATCCCTACAATCGTTGCTATGTTTGAGCTCATTGTTGCAGCCACTGTATCAATCCATCTCATTGAGAATACAGGAGGTGATTCTATTGAGAGCCAGTCAGACTGCACTTGGATTCCAAGTTCCATTTTAGGTGACATATACCTAACAAGCATCTCAAACTTAACATGTACTATCTGAACTTGTGGTCTCCCATCCCCAAAACACAGGTTCCACCCAGCGTCTTCTCCATCTCGGTTAAATTACAACTGAATCCTTCCAGATGCTGTGGCCTAGAAACTTAGAATTATCCTTATAGAGTCTCCTTCTTTTACAGCCTACATTGAATACATTAGAAATATCTTTGGTTATACCTGCAAAATATATCTAGAACCTGACCACCTCTCACGTTGTCTACTGCAAATGCTCCCGTATGTGTGAATATCGTTGCTCATCTGGATTATTTCATTAGCCTTCCAACTGGTCTCATTGCTTCCATTGCTGTTCTCCTACAGTCTAATTTTAGCATAAAAATCAGAGTGATCCTTTTGAAACATAGGTCAGCTGATATCACTCCTCTACCAATATTCTTTCAGTGGTTCCCGATCTGAATCATATTAAAAGCCAAAATCCATACAAGCCCCTTCTCCAACTTATCTGACCTCATCTTCTCCATGTCTCTCTCTCTGCTCCATCCACATTTGTCCCCTGGCTGCTTGTGAAGCATCACTGTTATGCTCCCACCTTAGGGCCTTCAATCCATTCCACTGCTATCGAATCAATTCCAACTCATAGCGACCTTATAGGACAGAGCAGAACGGTCCCATAGGGTTTCCAAGGCTGTAATCTTTATGGAAGCAGACTGCCACATCTTTGTCCTGCAGAGCAGCTGGTAGGTTCCAACTTCCAACATTTTGGATAGTAGGTGAGTGTTTAACCACTGTGCCACCAGGGCTTATCTTAGGGCCTTGGAATTGGCTATTTCCTCTACCCAAAAACAGCTTTGAAGTTACTAAAGTCTTTACATTGATGATGGAGTCAAGCATAATTTGAGCAAACTCTTGTTCAAAATGATGTAAAGAGGATCTTAGTGTCATTCCTGGTTAATTGAATGAAAGTAGAGAAAACCTTTATAGGCTACAACAAAGGAGTATCTTTCTTCAATCATTTAAAAGCTTATATCAATAACAGTAATAACAACAGGGTACTTTCAAAATACTTTGACACATGTACTAGACACTTTGTTAGAGTGATTTTTTCACACAGCAATTTGGTCTATGAACTCTTAACGAGTTAGATAGATGAGGATAACGGATGGCTAAACTTCAAGCTAGGGAAAGCGAGACAGCAGTGTGTGATTATGTGCAGGATAAAAAGCTTTCTTCCTTGGCATTCTCCAACTTAAACATATCAACTCTGGGTGCCTAATTCTGGTTCCATAAACCCACTGGTAGCTTATAAGAGTGAATTTAGAAGTCTTTTGGCTCTTCCTAAATTTTTCTAACCAATACCTCTGGATGTCAACTGTAAATGTTTCCTTAAAAAACATAATTTACTAATAAAATAATTTCATTATCTAACAGAATTACCCAAGGAAACATTAGATAGCTTCAGACAACTGGCTTACTCAAAGGGATAAAATACATGGTTTACCTACTAAAACAAACAAATAAGGTCTCAAACAAAACCACAGTGATTTAAAGAATAAATTATCAAATAAAAGTCACTGGTGGCTTCAGGGTTTAAGAGCTCAGCTGTTAACCAAAAGGCTGGCAGTTCGAATCCACCAGCTGCTCCTTGGAAACCCTACAGGGCAGTTCTACTCTGTCCTATAGGGTCGCCACAAGTCAGAATTGACTTTATGGCAAAGGATTAGGTAGAGCTCAGGAAGGATATGAAAGAGAACAATTAAAACATAATAGAGATCAAAGACACATAAGAAATAACAATAAGTCATAACTTTAACAGAAAATGCTGTTAGAAGTGTGGCAAATGGGTTTGAGGAAATAGCACAAAATGTAAATTAATAGAATAACATTAAAATTGTTTATGAAAAGTCCAAAAAGTGTGTAATAGAAAAAGATCCAATATGTGTATAAAATGGTGTTTCTGAAGATGAGAATAGAACATATGGAACATAAAAAATATTAAAATAAACATCTTTGTATCAAGGGAAAAAGGTTTTTTTTTTTTCACAAATGGAAAAAGTACACCTTGTTCCTAAATATTCAATACAAAAACATATTGGTGAAGTAACTGGACATCAAAAATAAAGAAAGAAACAGGGCTTCTATTTCCAGTAGTGGGATCCAGGTTGCTTGGACAAACATGTTTGATGAAAATAACAAAAAAAAAAAAATCAGATTATAAATAAAATATCCATAAAAGTATTAAGAAGCTCAAAATATAGTGGATAACTACTAGGTCTACAATTTCAGGGAGCTTAGGGACCCAAATATAGTGCCAAAGATGAGGCCTTCAGGTTGGAAGGCACTCAAAATACAATTAGGGAAGAGCAGCCTCCTCAAAGTAGAGTTGACCTTAAGGACATGGATGGAGTAAAGTTTTGTGGCAAAATTCAAAATGAGAAGAAACAGCTGCAAACATCCATTAACAATAGGAATATGGAATGTACGAAGTTTGACTATAGGAAAATTGGAAGTCATCAAAAATGAAACGGAATTCATAAAGAGCAATATCGCAGACATTAATGAGCTGAAATGGACTGGTATTGACCATTTTGAATTAGAAAATCATATGGTCTACTACGCTGGGAATGACAACTTGAAGAGGAATGGCATCACATTCACCATAAAAAAAAAAAATTCAAGATGCATCCTGAAGTACAACACTGTCAGTGATAGGATAATATCCATACACCTACAAGGAAGACGAGTTAATGTGACTATTATTCAAAGTTACACAACAATCGCTAATGCCAAAGATGAAGACATTGAAGATTTTTACCAAATTCTGCATTCTGAAACTGATTAAACATGCAATCAAGATGCATTGATAATTATTGGTGACTGGAATGTAAAAGTTGGTAATAAAAAGAGAAGGATCCGTAGTTGCAAAATATAGTCTTGGTGATAAGAAATGATGCCAGAGATCACAGAGCAGAATTTTGCAAGACCAACAACTTATTCATTACAAATAACTTTTTCAACAACATAAATAGTGACCATATGCATGAGACTGCCCTGATGGAATACAAAGGAATCAAATTGACTATATCTGTGGAAAAAGATGATGGAGAAGCTCAATATCATAGGTCAGAACAAGGCCAAGGCCAGACTATGGAACAGATCATCAACTGCTCATATGCAATTTCAAGTTGAAGCTGAAGAAAATTAAAAGAAGTCCAAAGTATGACCTTCAGTATACCCCACTGAATTTAGAGAACATCTCAAGAACAGATTTGATGCATTGAACACTAATGACTGAAGACCTGACACATTATGGGATTACATCAAGGACATCATACATGAAGAAGGCAAATGGTCATTAAAAATACAGGAAAGAAAGAAAATACCAAAATGGATGCCAGAGGAAACTCTGAAACTTGCCGTTGAACATAGAGTAGCTAAAACAAATGGAAAATGTGCTGAAGTAAAAAAGCTGAACAGAAGATTTCAAAGGGCAGCTCAAGAGGACAAAGTAAGGTATTATAATGAAATGTGCAAAGACCTGGAATTAGAAAACCAAAAAGGAAGAACACACTCAACATTTCTCAAGCTGAAAGAACTGAAGGAAAAAATTCAAGCCCTGAGTTACAATATGGAAGGAGTCCATGTATAAAATATTGAACAATGAAGGAAGCATCAAAAAAGATGGGAGGATTACACAGTCACTGTACCAAAAAGAATTTGTTGACATTCAAACATTTCAGGAGGCAGCATATGATAAAAAGCCAAAGGTACTGAAGGAAGAAGTCCAAGCTGCACTGAAGGCACTGACAAAAAGAAGGCTCCAGGCATAGATGGAATACCAAATGAGATGTTCCAACAAACTGAGGCAAATCTGGAAGCTCTTACTCTTCTGTGTCAAGAAATTTAGAAGACAGCTACCTGGCCAACCAACTGGAAGAGATCCATATTTTTGCTCATTCCAAACAAAGGTGATCAAACAAAATGTATGAATAATCAAACAATATCATTATCACGCACAAGAAAAATTTTGCTGAAGATCATTCAAAAGTGGTTACAACATTACATCAACAGGAAACTGCCAGAAATTCAGTAGGGATTCAGAAGAGGATGTGGAACGGGGGATATCATTGCTGATGTCAGATAGATCTTGGCTGAAAGCAGAGAATACCAGAAAGATGTTTACCTGTGTTTTATTGACTATGTAAAGATGTTCAACTGTGTGGATCATAACAAATTATGGATAACATTGTGAAGGATAAGAAGTCCAAAACATTCAATAGTGCCCATGTGGAAACTGTATATAGACCAAGAGCCAGTCATTGAAACAGAACAAGGGGATACTGCATCAATCAGGAAAGTTGTGCATCAGGGTTGAATCCTTTCATCATACTTATCCAATCTGTATGCTGAGCAAATAGTCTGAGAAGCTGGACTATAGGAAGAACATTGCATCAGGATTGAAGGAAGACTGATCAATAACCTCCATTCTGCCAATCTCTTCCGTTTGATTGGAATGTTTATTCCATTGTTTAATGCAATTATTGATAGAGTAGAATTTCTGTTAGTCATTTTGCTATTGTTTTCATATATGTCTTATATCTGTTCAGTTTTTCTATTTCTTCATTTGCCTTTTTCGTGTTAAATGTATATTTTCTAGTATACCCTTTCAATTCTCTAATTTCTTGTAATATAACAACATCTATATCTATCTATCGCTTTATCTCTCTATCTCTCTCTCTCTATCCATCCATTTCTTAGTGGTTGCCCTGGGGATTACAACCAATATCTTTACTTAAAATCATCTACTTTGGATAAATGGGAACCCTGGTGTCATAGTGGTTAAGAGCTACGGCTGCTAACCAAAAGGTCAGCAGTTTGAGTCCACTAGGATCTCCTTGGAAACACTACGGGGCAGTTCTACTCTGTCCTATAGGGTCACTATGAGTGGGAATAGACTGGATGGCAATGAGTTTTTGGTTTGGGTTTTGGATTAATGCTAACTTAATTTCTATTTCATTAAAAAACAAACAAAAAAAAAACTTTGCTCCAATATAGCTACTGTAGTTCTATTCCCCCTCCTTTTTCAAATACTGTCATGCAAAATATATCTTTATATATTATAAACCTATCGACACACTTTTATTATCATTTCACTCAGTTGTCTTTTCCATTAGATAGAAGAAATGTGTTACAAACAAAAATACATTTGCATCTTCTTTTATATTTGTCTATATATTTACTTTTACCAGTACTCTTTATTTCTTTGCCCTTTCATTTTAGCCTGAAGGACTCCCCTCAGTATTTCTTGTAGAGCAGATCCTCTAAAAACAAATTCTCTCAGGTATTGTTTATCTGGAATGTCTTAATCTATTCTTCACTTTTGAAGTACATTTTTGCTGCATATAGAATTCGTGGTTGACAGACTTTCTTTCAGCACTTCGAATATATCATCCCACTGGCTTCTGACCTCCATGGTTTCTGATGAGAAGTGAGCTGTTAATCTTATTGAGGATTTCATCTATGTGAAGAGTAACTCTTCTCTTGGTGTTTTCAAAATTCTTTTTTTGTCATTGACTTTTGACAATTTGACTATGATGTGTCTAGGTGAAAATATCTTTGAGTTTCTCCTATTTGTAGTTTGTTGAACTTCTTGAATGTGTAATTTCTCCTTACTCGTTTTTCAAATATTCTTTCTGCCCTTATCTCTCTTTACCTTCTGGGACTCCCATTATGTATATACTGTTATGCATGATGGTGTCCCACAATTCTATGAGGCTCTATTTACTTTTCTTCATTCTTTTCTTCTTTCCGTTACTTGGATTGCATACACCCAATTAACCTGTCTTCAAGTTGATTGATTCTTTTTTTTCAGCTAAATTTATTGTTGAGCTCTTCTGGTGAATTCTTCATTTTAGTTATTCTCTTTTTCAGTTCCACAGTTTCTATTTGGATCTTTTATTTTGTAATTTCTATCTTTTTAGTAATATTCTCTGTTTAGTGAGGCATTGTTCTCATATTCCCATACTTTCCTTTAATTTTGTAGACAAGATTTCTTTTATTTCTTTGAATATTTATAATACTTGATTTAAAGTCTCTGTCTTGTAAGCCCGACATCTGTGCTTCCTCAGGGACAGTTTCTATTGATTGCTTTTTCTCCTGTGAATGTACCATACTATCCTGTTACTTTAGGTGTCTTAAAATTTTTGTTGTTGTTATTTAAAACTGATAATTTTAAATAATATAATTTGACAATTCTGGAAATTAGACTTCACCCTGCCCCCATGATTTGTTGTTGTTACTCGTTGTTATTGTTGTTTTTGTTGCTTCTCTTTGTTTATTTAATAACTTCCTGAACAAATTTTGTAAAGTCTATATTCTTTATTGTGAGCGGCCATTGAAGTCTCTGCTCAGCTAGCTTAGTAGTTAGCTAATAATTAAATAAAGTTTTCCTTAAACACCTTGAACCAGTAAGTTCTTCAGCCTTTGTATGGACTTTTTGTTGGGAACACCTTCAACACTCTGGCAGTTTATAATTTTGCCTTAGTCTTCACTTCCTGCTTGCACATAGCCTCATGGTCAGCCAAAGATGGGAGATTCTCTAGTCTTTCTGGGTGCTTGCACAACCCTGAGCATTATATGGCCTTTGAGATTACCAGGAATATGTTATGCTTTTCAAAGACCCCTATGGACGTCCTATTCCCCAAATTTTCCTTTTTAAATGTTTGCTCAGTCTCTTGTTTGCCTCAACTGGTATCATCACATCAGGAAGCTACAACACTAATAGTTGCTGCTGATTATTTTTTTGGAAAACATCCTTAGAATAGAGCTGTTCACACTGAGCAGGCTCTGAGTCAGGCCAAATAAACACAAATCCTGTGAATCAGACCACCCCAGGGAGCTGCCAGACAGGTCAAATAGTGACAATTTTCTGTACTGGAGCTTTTTGGGAAGCTTGAACACTTTATGCACCCTCTAGTGGTTTCTAGGACGCTGGTTTTCAGAGCTATGATGGTTGTGAGGTGGTGTTAAGAGGGATAGAAATAGGGCAAATTGAAATATTTCCAAGTTTGCTGTCTTTACCAAGATTAGGTCATCTTTCTTGATTGATTGCAAGATTAATTTCCAGGGCTCTAAAATTTTTGATTTTTAAAATTTTTTCGGTATCCTCATTAGTTTTATTGAGAAGCAGATTTTCAGAGGTGCTTACTCTACCACGTCAGCAGCACTTCCCTTATATTTTGAAATTTTATTTAAAAAACTGGCAAAGAGTTTTCCAAGAGGTTGTACCACCAACAATGTAAGACACGTTTAGTTGCTTTATATCCTTGGAATTGTCAGAGATCCAGAAATAGAAATGAGAGAAATATATAGGAGAAAATAATAAAATAAATAATAAAGATAATTTTCATAGCTAAGTTGTTTAAAGTCTTTTATTTGGAAGGATCCCAGAAACAAATGGAAACACACACACATACACACCAAGAAATCATTAGGTCATTTGGTATACTAGCAAAAAAGAGATTATTAAAACTTCTAAGAAGTATGAATACAAGGAGCCTGCAAAAAAAAAGGAACATCTGAGTCATTTGATTTATGTTTAGCATCACTGATTACTAGAAATTGTAGAGTATTGCATTTGAAAATGTGAAGATAATTCTTTTCAACCATGAATTAATAATCATGCAAATTATCAGTCATCTACGGAAAGAGAAACAATTTTTTTTATTTACAAAAGAAATTCAGAAAGTTTATATCCTATACTTTATTTCTTTTTCCTTAGGAAGTTAGTTCAGCATGTGTTCCAACAGACAAAATGGGAAAGACAAGGTATCAAGGAAGCAATGGCTCCAATTAAGGAAAACGATGAAGGGATGTCCCAGAATGATAGCTGTGCATGAGTCCTAGAGTATCTTCAACCCAGGATGGAAGAGCACAGAGGGTTCCTGGAGGAAATTATCTAGGAGAAAAAGAGGCGTTACGTGAACTGGTTAGAAGCTTCTTCTGACAGTCGGAGCTCAAAGTAAAATAACATAATATAAAAGAATAGGCATTTGGATCAGTGAACAATAAGCATGTGGTTATGATGATTTGATTTTCAACTTTTAGAATCAAACTTTGTTCAAAACTAAATCATTGTCCAAAAATGAAGGAAATAAAATAGCGTAATTGTGAGCAATTGAGAAAAGATAATTTAGTTGATCTGGACTCATGAAGGAACCCTGGTGGCGCAGTGGTTAAGAGCTAGGCTGCTAAGCAAAAGGTCGGCAGTTCGAATCCACCAGCTGCTCCTTGGAAACCCTATGAGTCAGTTCTACTTTGTCTTACAGGGTTGCTATGAGTTGGAATTGACTTGACGGCAATGGGTTTTTTTGATTTTGAGACTCATGAAATATTCTCTTCTAAGTGGTATAGTCAGATGCTTTGTACAGTTCCTTTTACACTAGCTGGTTAGAAATACTTTATTCATTTTCAACTTTTAGAATCAACCTCCGGACAAAGTCGGCAAGCAGGAGAAAAATTATAATCTAAGCTCTTTCTTCTTTTACAAAATCAGAAAAGAGTTACAAATCTTATAGAAATATTTGATTTAAAAAGAACCTTATCTTCTGTTCACTGGCAATTTCTGACAAGGCCCATAGTGCAGGTGTATGAAGTATTTAAAAGAAAACCTAAAAGAAGTTGTCTTTTGAGACAACCACACCAGAAAGTTCTAAACTTCCACCTGCTAACAGGTTAAAAAGTTCAAACTCCCTGCTCCAGCACACAACGCCTTTTATGATGTGACCACCACCTCCTTATCCAGCCACTTGTCTCCTGGAACTTTTTATTCTCAAGTACTAAATGTCTTTGAGTTCTCCCAAACTGGCTAATGCCTCCTTGCCTTTGTGTTTTATGTAGATTTTCCATCTCAAATATACATCTATTTTATCTGGAAAACTCCTATTTATCTGTCAAAACCCAGTTTAGGCTCCCCTTCCCCAAGAATCCTTCCTTGACACTACTGAACACCCTGACACTCTCACCTATGCTCCTGAAACTCCCTAATCTCTGATGCTGGAACCTGTTTCTTTTGTTGTACTCAGCACCCTTTAGTGTATGGTCAACAGTATTTTTGCACGTGTCTTTCTTCCTAGACTTATGAGGGCAGACACGTAGAGAATGATATATATTCATTAGTATAATCCAATGTTGAATCAATGCTTGGTAATAGTACACTTAATGGATTTTTTAGTAAATTAGTGGGCTTATACTGTAATCATTTTGATTGTTTTATTGAATTTAATAGTTAGCCCAGTATTTTTCTTCGTTTGTTTTTTAGCAGCTTTATTGAGATCTGATATACACACTACAACATTCGAGTGTTTAAAGTGCTCAGTTCAATGGTTTTTAGTATATCTTTCTAGGCTGTATTCACCACAGTTTTAGCAGAGAACAGTTCTCCTTGCAATCTTGGATGGACCCACCAAATAGGTTTAACTTAAGGTTAAATAAGAGAGAGAGAGAGGAAGGAATGAGAGAGAAGATATGATATATTCATTTCAATGCCTTCTACAACAATACTTCTTAAAGTAAATTATAAAATATTAATCATTAAGGAGAATAAACTTTTAAGTCAGAGCTGATATTATCTCACATAGGAAGAGCTAAGTTAATGTTTCTTCATTCTCTACTACTTTCATTATAGCCCTTCCCACATATTGCCTGATACATTGCATTGTGTACATGTCTGTGAGAAAGGACAAGAATCATGAATTATATTTTTATTTTTCTCCTCAAGCCTTGCTACATCTTTTTCACATGCTGTTGCTATTGTCAACTGCCGTTGAGTCACCTCTCAATGCAGGGTGACCCCATGCACAATGAAACAAAATTTGCCCACTTCTGCACCGTCCCCATGATCAGATATGGATCAGACCACTGTGATCCATAGGGTTTTCGTGGGCTGATTATCAGAAGCAGATGGCCAGGCTGTTTTCCTAGTCTGTCTCAGTCTGGAAGGTCCACTGAAACCCATTCAACGTCATAGCAACACACAAGCCTCCACCAACAGTTGGGTGGTGGCTGTCCATGAGATACATTGGCTGGAAATCAAACCCTGGTCTCCTGCATGGAAGATGAGAATTTTATCACTGAACCACCAATGCCTTCTTTTTGCACAAAGTAGGAACAAAATAAATATTTAGTGCACGGAACTGAAAAACAGAAGGAAAAAAAGAGGAAATTATGTATCGTAGCACAGAAAATATATGATGAAAATCCCAAGATTGCAGTACCATTTTGGCTTTAAATATCTGAATATTTCTGGTAATAGTTTTTAAGGTTTACTAATTTCATTACTCCATTTCATATTGCTAGAGGAGATTTGCCCTTTAGCTACTTATCACTCCAGAAGAACAAAGTGTGAAAATGTAGCCCCTCTATTTATAAAGATCACTTCACCCACCTCTTCTTGATGAAAGGCTCACAAGCTTTAAATAGTCTCAGGCAACCTCCCATTACATTTTATGGTAGGAACCTAAAGAGAATAGACCACTCATTTGAAATCACAAGGATGTTTCAGGAAATAATTATCCAAGTGGAGGTACTAAAATAGCACCAGAAAAGTAAGCCGACCCTCCATCTACTCCACAACTCCACCCCCACCCTAGGGGAAAAAACAAAATACTGAATAAAAAAGTTAAAACCTTAGCATAATTATTTGAATTTTGTGAAACTACTTCCATACCATTGGCGTTTGAAGGCCAATCTAATTTCTTGATTAGCTTAATGTATATTAAATTGGATCCCTTTTGATTAGGGGAGTTGTCCATCAATAATTAACAGCTTGCTAATTGTGTATAAATGTCTATGTCACTTAACCTGGCAATGTTTTATTTCTTACTCCTTTCTTTTAGAGTTTACCCCTCCATATTCCACATTTCTTGACACATTTTTTTATTAAGTGTCCATTTGTCCATATTCATTTCTATGTCTCAAGCATCTTAATATTCTTTTTATTAACCACTAACTGCATATTCATTTATGTTACACATTTCTTGCCACCAGTGCCAGGCATATTCTATTGATTGCAAGGCCATTTACCTTATAACTGTCTTGCAGTGATCCTTTGTGAAAAGTCTTGTCCTATAGCAAAGGCATTCTCCCTGCAAAACAGCAAATAAGCCCGGTGTTGCATTATGTCCCCTGTAAGCAATAATTGGTTGTTTTGCAACTGTTTGGCCCAATGCATCTAATTTGTAATGCACGAGGCTTTGTTCAAAAGAATAACATATTCCATTTCTGTTTACAGAACTAACGTTTGATGCAAAATGAGATAGAAAATAAGATTGGTCCTTTATTGGTGATAATTACACCAACAATACTGAGCAAGATATGGAAGGGTTAGATAAAAGCAAATGAACTTACTTTTTAAATTGAGTTCATTAGATGTAATCATATAACAAAGTACAAATCTTTTAGCCATTCTATTAAAACTATCTTATTTTTAACAATAATTTGAGGGTCCATTTTTATATTATTTTGCATAAGTATTTCGACCAATTTCCATAAATTTGCATTTGTGTTCAAAAAGACCTAATGCCAATTATGTAAAATAAATATAATTAATTAGTGCATTCCACAGCAACTGCATTCAAGCCTAGTTTGTAGTTGGAGACACCAGAATGGCTGAATATAAGGAGCTGTGGGCTGTAACCCAGCAAAAGTCCATCTCACACCCCTACCCCAAAACTGAAAAGTGAGGAAGTGAGGTTGGGAAAAACTTTTCAGAGAGATTAAAATATATCCATTAAGGGATGCTGAAAAAGCTGAGTCTCACTAACCCTGATTCAACGACGATAAATAAATAAAGAGGGAAAGGCCATACTTGTGCCAGCATCATCATCTGCATCTAACCATCATTTTTGTATCTAATCCTTGGTCCGATTAGGCTGTATGAGTCTGTAAATATAACTCTGCACTTCTTAGCACATCTCTCTGACAGAGGAGTGGTAGGAGGAAGAGGATACCACAGGAGTTACTAGTGCTGAAATCTGAAACATTTTTTTTGGTGTGATTTTGTTCTGTTTTCCCATTCATGGTTAGTTCAGGAAGCAACAGAAAGATATGACAGTGTCTTTTTAAGCATATTTGTGAAAAGTCTTGTATATATGTATATGTATGTATGTATGGGGGCATTTGTGTTTCAGAGGTAGAATTCTTGCCTTCCGTGCAGGAGACCTGAGTTTGATTCTGTCCAATGCATCTCCTGCACAGCCACCATTGGTCTGTCAGTGGAGGCTTGCATGTTGCTATGATGCTGAACATATTTCAGTGGAGCTTCCAGACTAAGAAGAACTCGGAAGAAAGGCCTGGTGATCTACTTCTGAAAATCAGCCAATAAAAATCCTTTGGACAATAACAGTCCCTTATACATGGGGTCGACATAAGTCAGGAGCCTACTCGACAGCAGCTAACAACAGCAACGTTCATGCAGGTAGCTTCTCATGTTTTGCGTTTGTATTTTACCAGAAAGTTCATACCACCCAGGGGCGTGTTGTTTTTTCATTAGTATGAAGCAAAGAAAAACTTCAGTGACAGCATTAGTTCTAGTTTAAAAACTAATTGCTGCTTGTACACTCAGGAGTGACCCTCTCCCATTTTAATCATCAGAGAATCCCTGATCAGATTAGAAAAACTGTAACAATTGGCCAAGTTGGACAGGTCCAAGTTCAAGTCTATGTGTTTAAAAATTTGAATGTAGTGAGGATTGACAAAGGGAATGACTGGTCTTCTCATCTAACTTTGAGTTGCATGTAAGTCATATCTTAGTTACTTCTTCAGTTAAGGCTTAAAATATATTCTTCTATATTGTCATTTAATGAACACTCAGGAATACAAGTTTCTCTCTCTTGGATGCATGTGAGGTCCTGAGTTGTTTGAACTGGACGTTAGACTTTGGGAACCATGATTTTGTCTTGCACTTTCATTCAATTAGTCTTGACATCACCCATAGGGGATCTGGTGGCTCTGGGGTGGTAGTTTGCACAACAGGGAGGAAGCAGCCAGACCTATCCTCAGATAACTGCTAGCATCCTGCACTGACAGGTTTGGACAGAAGAAAGATGGCCGTGCAGCCACCACATATAAATATTCAAAAGGCAGAGTCCTCTTATGTGTTAAACAAACTTGTTATATAGGGCAAGGTTGAGCCTGTTAGGATAATTGAAGTAAATAAATAAAATACCTTGGCCTACTTAGGAATACTTTCTGGAAAGCTTTATGTAGGATTAAGTTTAACCAAAGCATCTTGTTTTATTCCTCATATTGGGGCCAGAGGTTACAGTAATCATTAGTCTTAGAAAGCAACTGATTCTCATAAAACTTTTATCTTAGAAACTTGTAAATTGCTTACTTTTCTATGTCAGCGAAGAGTTGAGGGGCATTCCCTACATTTTCAAAAAAAGCAATACATATTAATATCCCATTAAGCCCATCTCAGATGAAATTGATTATTTAGAGATGATTGCTAATACATACACCCCGTGAAAAGACAATGCAATGAACCATGACCAAATCCCATCTGTCCATTAGCTGCAAATGCTCCTATTGCCTGCTACCAAATCCAGTGGCAGGGGACCTGCAAAACTTTTGTCCCATAATTTTTAATAGCAAAAAGGAATTTGATGTCACTTGGATATTTAGAAAATAGTAAGAGTGAAGGACGGGGACGCTGGTGGTTCAGTGGTAGAACTCTTCCTTCCACGTGAAAGACCTGGGTTTGAGTCCCGGCCAACATACCACATGCACAACCTCTAGTTATCTGTCAGTGGTGGCTTGCATGTTGCTGTGTTGCTGAACAGGTTTCAGAGGAGCTTCCAGACTAAGATGGGCTAGGAAGAAAGACCTAGCGATCTACTTCTAAAAATCAGCCAATGAAAACCCCTGCATCACAACTGTCCAATACACAACTGATCATGGGGATGGTGCAGAACTTGGTAGCATTTTTTTCTGTTTTGCATGGGGTTGCTCCGAGTTGAAGACCAACTCAACAGCAGCTAACATCAGCAACAACACATGCACAATAGTGCGACAAGCTCTAAGGAGAAACACGGAAATGTAATTAATGATTCTTGCCCTTCCTCACAGACATATACACAATGCAAAATACCAGGCAATGTATAAGAAGGGCTATAATGAAAGTAGTAGAGAATGAAGTTTAAAGAGACATTAACTTAGCTCTTCTTAGATGTGATATATCAACAACTCTGACTTAAAAGTTTATTGATCCTTAGTGATTAATATTTTGTAATTCACCTTATGGATCACAGTGGTCTGGTCCACAGCTGATCATAAGAACGGTCCATTGTGCATGGGGTAACCAAGAAGCTGGGGGCTGACTCCAAGGCAGCTAATAACAATAACAACAGCAGAGAAGGGGAAGACCTGCTCAGAGATAGCACAATACTAAAAATATAGCAAGTCTTCAGCAGGGTTTTAAGTATTTCCTGGATTGAGTCTTGATTTGACCTTGAGAAAGCCAGCACTTCTGGAAGGACGGTGCATTTTCACAAATATTAGAAATAATCTTTTTCATCCCAATAAACTCCTGGAAAAAGATCTCCAAGAAAGCAGTTTTTATAAACTAAAAGAGTCGATGTGTGTATATATGCGACTGTGTATATATGTGTATATGTGTGAATATGACTGTGTGTGTTTGCTGTTTGGGAGAATATTTGTTGTGCTTAGTGTGCTACTTTCCTGCCCCTGAGTTCATCCTTCTAGACCCAGTTCCACTTAACAGCTAAGGAAAGATGACCGTGAGTAAGAGTAGTTGATTATAACCCAATGTGGTACAAGAGAACACGTTGGAAGGAAAACATCAGGTTACTCAGAAGTATCATAAAAGTACCTAAATTTACAGGCCAAGATTATTGCTTTGCAACTCTTGGTAATGGAGGCTTTGTCATCCTCCTTGTTGTCCTTTACTTACTCTAACTTGGGTTTCTTTTATGTAGTAACCAATGTAACAGATGACATCTTAGGATAAAAGATAAACTAGAGGTAATCTAGTTCAAACCACCACCTAAACGGGTATTGTATTTTCTTACTCATCTATAATATGAAATATTTTCCCAAGCACATACTTTATATTTACAACAGACCCTTGAAGGAAGTAGATCTGGGTTTGACTGGGAAAAAATAAAACTCACAGAGGTTATAAGACCTGCTTAGGTCTAGGTTAATTGGCAGATTTTAGGTACAGACTGAGAGCCATACCAGATAGTAGCACTTTCACCAAAAAACCTTTATTCATACTCCTTCATTACGTTCTAAGGGTGGTGGATCCTATTACTAGAATATTCATGGTTAGTTGAGAAGAGTGATAGATGAGTTAAAACAACACTGAAGAAATGATCATTCTGGAAGAAAAAAAAACTGTAACAAAAGGGGCAAGAAACGGGCAGGCAAAAGCTGCAGGGAAACAACAAAAAAGGCAGGCATGGGAAAGGAAACATGTAACAAATGTATATGTGAGGCTGATGCATTGGCTTATGCAATAAGAAATCCTCCACATTCCTCCCTAACACATCTTCAGGAAAGTCTATATTGGCCCCTCACACCTTGGTGTGAGTAGATTTGTCTAGGTAATGAGAAGATGTGTTAGGTCAAAGTTCACATGGAGAGAATGTAGCACTTTCACACCTGAACAGCCTACATCTGAGTTACAATATTATTTTGAAATCATCTGTTCTCATTTGTTTCTTAGGCTGGAGTATATGCTGCTCCAAAGTGTCTTCTTCATTATTATATCTCCCATATCTATTCCCATATGATATGTGACATAGAGTAGGTACTTAATACATTTTGTTGAACTAAAGGAAATCACTGAAACTTTTTCTTTTTTGTAGAAGCTCCAATAAGGGATGTCCCAGATTAAGTAACAGCTCCAGGAAATGTGTTAAGCCCAAAGTTTGCTTTTATATTAAACTAATTATATTTATTTACATCCGGCCTTGTGCCAGAAACGGTTTAAGATGAATATAACCATCAGACTTCTTGTTTGTTTTTTGTTGCCAACAATAGAAACCTATAACGGGCAATGTGAGCAAAAGTAAATTCATTGGAAAGATATTGAGTAGCTCACAAAATCAATGCAAAGAATAGAAACCAGACCGTCCTCACAGTTCCAGACAGAACAATAAAAATCACGGCAGGAGAAACTACTCAAAAATGATATCAGGGTGCTAAAGTTAGGATACGTGAACACCAACCATCTTTTCAGACCTTGAATCTCTCTTCTTTTTTTTTTTTTTTAATATTTTATTGTACTTCAGGTGAAGGCATACAGAACAGATAGTTTCTCATGTAACAGTAACACACATGCTGTTTTATGACATTGTTTAACAACCCCAC
>NW_004443970.1:11393520-11398901 GCF_000243295.1 Trichechus manatus latirostris
CTTCTGCCTAGACCGCCATCTTGCCGGAGTCCCAAATCTCTCTTCTTGATATTCACAATTCCAGGAGAAAAAATCTGACAGGCTGAGCTTAAATGTTAGGCTAATTTATTCCTTCACTGTATTGAGTTGAAGAGAAAAAATCTGGTAGAAGGAGCCTGTAGTGCCTCCAAGGACTCCTTCACCTCCTGTAGGTGAGAAAATGAATAATTTATAGTCCCATCAAGACTGCGGTCCATAGAGGAGAGCTAATACCATATAAAAAACAGTTCTAAATCTCCTGGAATCCAAATTTTGGGGGTCCATGGAGTAGGGGTGATCCACCTAGGCCATTTCTCTGAGGTCGTCTTCTAAACCTTAAGCCTTGAAGAAACTGGTTTCCTAAAGTCACATTTAAGTCAACTAATAGGCTAGCTTAATTTGTAAAAAAAAAAAAAGTGTTCACCTAGGGCCTTCTGAAGAATTATCTAGGTGGTCAAGTTTGAGAAACAGAAACTCTGAAGTCAGGCTTGTTGCTGTTGTTGTTGTTAGGTGCCTTCAAGTCAATTCCGACTCATAGAGACCCTGTGTACAACAGAACGAAGTACTGTGCAGTCCCTGTGCCATCTTAACAATCATTATCATGCTTGAACTCATTGTTGCAGTCACTGTGTCAATCCATCTCATTGAGTGTCTTCCTCTTTTTCACTGACCCTGTACTTTACCAAGCATGATATCCTTCTCCAGTGACTGATCACGCCTGACAACATGTCCAATGGCTAATTCTTTTCAGAAGTAGACTGCCAGGTCCTTCTTCCTAGCCTGTCTTACTCTGGAAGCTCAGCTGAAACCTGTCCATCATGGGTGACCCTGCTGGTATTTGAATACTGGTGCATAGCTTCCAGCATCATAGCAACACACAAGCCCTCACAGTACAACAAACTGACAGACGCATGGGGGGAAGTCAGGCTAAAAGCTGTATATTACAGTAAACTGCTATTATGAAAACACTGTTCAGGCCCCATTTCCATGGCAATATAAAATCACTAGTGATAAACTGACACATGAAAGTCTGTGAAAGATCTCTCATCTTCAAATATTTTTGTCTCCCTAATCGAAATGTTACCCTGATTTGCAAGTTGTATATAGGGATACCTCAGAGATATTGCAGGTTCAATTCAGACCACTGCAATAAAGCGAATATCACAATAAAGCAAGTCACATGAATTTTTTGGTTTCCTAGTGCATATAAAAGTTATGTTTACATTATAATATAGTCTATTAATTGGGAAATAGCATTATTTTAAAAAATACAATGCACATACCTTAATTTAAAAATACTTTACTGCTAAAAACGCTAACCAACATCTGAGTCTTCAGCAGGTCATAATCTTTTTGCTAGTGGAGGGTCTTACCTCCATGTTGATGGCTGCTGACTGTTCAGGGTGGTGGTTGCTGAAGGCTGGGGTGGCTGTGGCAATTTCTTAAAATAAGACAACAATGAAGATTGCTGCATTAATTGATACTTCCTTTCATGAAAGATTTCTCTGTAGCATGCAATGTTGTTGAACTTCTTTCAAAATTGGAGTCAATCCTCTCAAACCCTGCTGCTGCTTTATCAACTAAGTTTATGTAATATTCTAAATCCTTTGTTATCATTTCAATAATGTTCACAGCATCTTCACCAAGAGTAAATTCCATCTCAAGAAACAACTTTCTTTGATCATCCGTAAGAAGCAACTCCTCATCCATTAAAGCTTTATCACAGGACTGTAGCAATTTAGTCATATCTTTAGGCTTCACTTCTAATTCTAGTTCTCTTGCTATTTCCACCACATCTGTAGTTACTTCCTCCACTAAAGTCTTGAACCCCTCAAAGTCATCCATCAGGGTTGGAATCAACTTCTTTTAAACTCCTGTTAATGTGGATATTTTAACCTCCTCCCATGCATCACTAATGTTTTTAATGGCATCCAGAATGGTGAATCCGTTCCAGAAGATTTTCAATTTACTTATCCCAGATCCATCAGAGGAATTACTAACCATGGCAGCTATAGCCTTACAAAATGTAGTTCTTAAATACTAAGACTTGAAAGTTGAAATTACTCCTTGATCTGTGGGCTGCAGAATGGATGTTCTGTTAGCAGACATGGAAACAAAATAATCTCCTTGTACATCTCCATCAGAGATTTTGGGTGACCAGATGTGCAATAATATTTTGAAAATAATCTTTTTTTCTGAGCAGTAGGTCTCAACAGTGGGCTTAAGATAGTCAGTAAACCATGTTGTAGACAGATGTGCTGTCATCCAAGCTTTGTTGTTCCATTTATCAAACACAGGCAGAGTAGATTTAGCATAATTCTTAAAGGCTCTAGGATTTTCAGAATGGTAAATGAGCACTGGCTTCAACTAAAGTCATCAGCTGTATTAGCCCCTAACAAGAAAATCAGCCTGTCCTTTGAATCTTTGAAGCCAGGCATTGACTTCTCCTCTCCAGCTATGAAAGTCCTAGATGGCATCTTCTTCCAATAAGGCTATGTTGTCTACTTTGAAAATCTGTTGTTTAGTGTAGCCACCTTTATCAATTATCTTAGCTAGATATTCTGGATACCTTGTTGCAGCTTCTACATCAGCACTTACTGCTTTACCTGGCACTTTTATGTTATGGAGATGGCTTCTTTCCTTAAACCTCATGAACCAACCTCTCCTAGCTTCAAACTTTTCTTCTGCAGCTACCTCACCTCTCTCAGCCTTCATAGAATTGAAGAGAGTTAGGGTCTCCCTCTGGGTTAGGCTTTGGCTTAAGGGAATATTGTTGCTGGTTGTTTAATGGTCTTCTATCTTGACCACTAAAACATTCTCCACATCAGCAATAAGGCTGTTTCGCTTTCTTATCATTCGTGTATTCACTGGAGTAACACTTTTGATTTCCTTCAAGAACTTTTCCTTTATATTCACAACTTTGCTGTTTGGCACAAGAGTCCTAGCTTTCAGCCTAAGCTTAATCATTTCTAGCTTTTGATTTCAAGTGAAAGACGTGACTCTTCTTTTCAACTTAACACTTAAAGGCCATTGTAGGATTATGAACTGGCCTAATTTCAATATTGTCGTGTCTCAAGGAATAGGGAGGCATAAGCAGAGGGAGAGAGGTAGGGGAAAAGCTGGTTGGTGGATCAGTCAGAACACACACAACATTATTGATTAAGTTTACTGTCTGATATGGGCGTTGTTCGTGGCGCCCAAAACAATTACAATAGTAACATCAAAGATCGTTGATCACAGATTACCATAACAGACAGAATAATAATGAAAAAGTTTGAAATATTGCAGAATTACCAAAATCTGACACAGAGACATGAACTGAGCACATGCGTTTGGAAAACTGGCACTGAAAGACTTGCTCTGTGCAGGGTTGGCACAAACCTTCGGTTTGTAAAAAATGCAATATCTGTGAAACACAATACAATGAGGTATGACTGTATTAAATAAATGTCAGGCAATTTCTATTATTGGCTTAATATATTTTCTTTGTTTTTAACGTGAAAATAAATAGGTGGGAAGTTGAGCCGCTTAGGTTGGAAGGCACATCATGTAAATGGTACAGGATCAGTCAACCTTTTGTCATTGTGCAATGAGTCGGAACCGACCAGATGGCAACTAACAACAACAAGAACAAAAAGTACCCATGAAGGCTAGGCAGCTGGAAGAATAGATATCCATAGCATTTGTGTACCTCCTTTAGTAGTTTTTTCCCTCTTCAGAGAACTAAAACTGTGAAAGCAGTCTAAAGAGTTAAAACGTTTGTGGCTAGAGAACTTGAGTAAGAGGCAAAATACAAAGGAAAAAAAAAAAAAAACTAACACTCACACCACAAAGCCAACAAGATTCTTAGAGAAAGGTTCTACAGAGTGCAAAACACTACCCTTTCAGCAAAGAGGGGATTTCAGAAAAGAAACAAATGAAAACTCTTCTGGATTGGTTCTTGTTGTTTTCCATGTGTGTTTGAACTGTTTTCCCCAGATGCTTTGAAGCCCAGTTTTCTTTCATTTATCAAAGAAATTGTAGTTTCCACCAAATGGCAACATCCTCTTCCAATTTCCAACGGCTGTCTGTCTTAAAGGGGTTATCTGAAGATTTAGGAGTATCTAAAAGAATGTGTAGATTTGACGCGCTGAACACTAATGACTGAAGACCAGATGGGTTGTGGAATGACATCAAGGACATCACACATGAAGAAAGCAAGAAGTCATTAAAAAGACAGGAAAGAAAGAAAAGACCAAAATGGATGTCAGAAGAGACTCTGAAACTTGCTCTTAAACATCGAGTAGTTAAAGCAAAAGGAAAAAATGATGAAATAAAAGAACTGAACAAAAGATTTCAAAGGGCAGCTTCAGAAGACAAAGTAAAGTACTATAACGACATGTGGAAAGAGCTGGAGATAGAAAACCAAACGGGAAGAACACCCTCAGCATTTCTCAAGCTAAAAGAACTGAAGAAAATAATTCAAACCTCAATGTTCAACAGGGAAGAATTCTACAGGGCAAATATTAACAATGCAGGGAGCATCAAAAGCAGATGGAAGGAATACACAGCCACTGTACCGAAAAGAACTGGTTGACGTTCAGTCATTGCAGGAGGCAGCATTTGATCAGGAACCGATGGTACTGAAGGAAGAAGTCCAAGCTGCACTGAAGGCATTGGCGAAAAACAAGGCTCCAGAATTGACGGAATATCAATTAAGATGTTTCAACAAATGGATGCAGTGCTGGAAGTGCTCACTTGTCTATGCCAAGAAATTTGGAAGACAGTTACCTGGCCAACCAACTGGAAGAGATCCATATTTATGCCTATTCCCAAGAAAGATGATCCATCTGAATGTGGAAATTATTGAACAATATCGTTAATATCACAAGCAAGTAAAATTTTGCTAAAGATCATTCAAAAGTGGCTGCAGTAGTATATCAACAAGGAACTGCCAGAAATTCAGGCAGGATTCAGAAGAGGACGTGGAACCAGGGTTATCATTGCTGATGTCAGATGGATCCTGGCTGAAAGCAGAGAATACTAGAAAAATGTTTACCTGTGTTTTATTGACTATGCAAAGGCATTCACTGTGTGGATCATAACAAATTATGGATAACATTAAGAAGAACGGGAATTCCAGAATACCTAATTGTTCTCATGAGGAACCTGTACATAGATCAAGAGGCAGTTGTTTGGACAGAACAAGGGGATACTGCATCTTTTAAAGTCAAGATATGTGTGCATCTTTTCACAATACCTATTCAACGTGTATGCTTAGCAAATAATCCGAGAAGCTTGACTATATGAAGAAGAATAGGCCATCAGGATTGGGGGAAGACTCACTAACAACCTGCCTTATGCAGATGACACAACCTTGCTTG
>NW_004443970.1:11399001-11418462 GCF_000243295.1 Trichechus manatus latirostris
AGACCAAAGACCACAGCCTTCAGTACGGATTACACCTCAACATAAAGAAAACAAATCCTCACAACTGGACCAATAAGCAACATCATGATAAATGAAGAAAAGATTGAAGTTGTCAAGGATTTCATTTTACTTGGATCCACAATCAATACACATGGAAGCAGCAGTCAAGAAATCAAAAGACTCATTGCATTGGGAAAATCTGCTGCAAAAGACCTCTTTAAAGTGTTAAAAAGCAAAGATGTCACCTTGAAGACTAAGGTGTACCTGACCCAAGCCATGGTATTTTCAGTCGCATCATATGCATGCAAAAGCTGGACAATGAATAAGGAAGATAGAAGAAGAATTTAAATTGAATTGTGGTGTTGGTGATAAGTATTAAATATACCACGGACTGCCAAAAGAATGAGCAAATCTCTCTTGAAAAAAGTACAACCAGAATGCTCCTTAGAAGCAACGATGGCGAGACTATGTCTTAAATACTTTGGACAGGTTATCAGGAAGGATCAGTCCCTGGAGGAGGACATCATGCTTGGTCAAGTACAGGATCAGTGAAAAAGAGGAAGACCCTCAACGAGATGGATTGACACAGTGGCTGTAATAATGGTCTCAAGCATAACAATGATTGTGAGCATGGCGCAGGACCAGGCAGTGTTTTGTTCTGTAGTACACGGGGTTGCTATGAGTTGGAACCAACTTGATGACACCTAACGACAAAAATACCAAAATAATGTTGAATCTTGATTATGAATGGCTAAGGAGAAACCACTATTGGGATGCTGTGAAGGCTGGGCTAATTCAGGAGGCCATCATTTCTATCTGTCACTGACAAGTCACCAGACCAGACCAGTGTAATTCACAATCATTAGTCATGTCTTCTTGAAGCACAGTGGCAAAGCAATAGAAAAGCAGAAGCCACTGAAGTGTTTCAGGAGGATAGATTCTTTCTTTCCACGCACTGGTCATATTCTGACAGCTCTACAGATTTAAAGAAAAGACACATACCAGCAATAGCATACTAGATTCATGTCAATCTATTTTAAGTATGCTGCAACCTGAAAATTTGCTGATTCAGGATTCTATAGTAGGAAAAGGAATTCTGATAATCCTATTGTATAAGTAGTATTCAAAAGATTATCAAAAAGACAGAATTTGTTACTCTTCTGTAGGAAAAGATTGAACTGCTACTAAGGAAAGAGTTCTTTAATTTTGAAGAGAAAGGAAAAAAAAAATACAAGTAATATGCCAAAGGATCAAATTGAAGCAAAACTGAATTTGTTAAAAACACATTTTGCATACCCAAACCACCGCCTGTTCTGCTACCTTATATGAATTGCCTGCAAACAGCTTTTAAAATGTGCATATCATTTAACAGATTGCTGAAAACCTAAACACTAAAACAGTCCACTGAGGTGAGATATATTCAGCCATCCACTGTGCCCATGCCTGCATTGACCATTTTTGCCTGCTGCTTTGTCAAGGACTTTTAATGCAGTAGTTTAAGAAATGCTCCTTTTGCAGACCAAAAAAAAAAGAAAAGTCTTGATACAAGTCTGCATTGGGGGAGGCAAACCTTTTCCCTAAATATGTGCATTTATGCCTGGGGGCTAACCTCAGGCTTTGTCAAGGATATACCCGAAATGAGGAAAAAGTGGTTTGCAGGACTAGAGGAATTTGGAACAGTGCCCTGTAAAAAATTAACTCACCACCCCCATCACATTAAATTATACAATTTTGTTTCAAAAAGCACATCTCCTATTAAAAAGTTATTTCAAAGATGAACCCCAAGTGGATGAGATTAAGTGTGTGTCTAAGGAGGACAGAAGAAGCAACTCCCAGAAGGATGACCTTGGAAAGCTCCAGCAACATGAGAGTTTTTACATTGGTTCTGGTCCAGATGTCACTGAGGGAGAAGAGGGGGAAAAAAACTTTGGCAAGACCTCACTTACTTTGTTGTCAAATATTTCCATCTAGATGTAGTTTCATCACATCAGTCATATTTCAATATTGTAGAGACTGATAAACTTGTCCCATTCCATCACTGATATTGATGCCGTCACACAAAAATGAAACTTTGAGTTACCTTGGCACCAATGTGCTATCTGCATGCAAAATTAGAGACTAAGAATTAACATGTGTTTCCATCAAACATCTTTAGACTGAATTCAGAAACTTGACCATGTTCCATTATGTTTCCCTTCTAAACACTATGGAATGATCTCTGTTTGAGTGCAAATATTCTTTCTAAGTAATGATTGGTAGTCCCAATAGATAGATGGACTGGGAATATCATCTAAATATCTAAATATCTTTAATATATAGAGAGAGAGTAGAACTACCACACAGGAAGGATAGCCAAGGCTATAATCTTTAAGGAAGCAGATTGCCACATCTTTCTCCCACAGAGCCCCTAGTGGTTTGAACCACCGACCTTTCATTTAGCAGCTGAGCTCGCGCTCTTGCAGAACTCTTAACCACTGCACAATCACCAGAGCTCCATATGTGTATATGTGTATGTATACATATATATATACACACATATATATAATGAACCAAAGAAAATGGAATTATTAAGGATTGAGAATCAGTGACTTTGGATTGTGGTATTGGTGTAGAATACTAAATACACTGGGGACTGCAGAAAGAACAAACAAATCAATATTAGAAGAAATACAACCAGTATGTTGTTTAGAAGACAGAATGGAGATACTTACTTTAGACATGTGGTCAGGAAAGAACAATCAATAGAAAAGAACATCATGTTTAGTAAAGTAGAGGGCCAATGAAAACAAGGGAAATACTCAGTGAAATGGATGGCACAGTAGCTGCAACAGTTGACTCAAACATACCAACTATCATGAACAGGACACAGATCCATTCAACTTTTGTTCTGTTATGCATAAGTTTGCTATGAATTGGAGCTGGCTAAATTACAACTTAAAACAGCAACAGCAAATGGTGTAAATTAGAGAATACTGTCAATTTTTATGCTATTCTATACCAAACTAGTCTGCAAATGTAACGTTAAATATAAATGATAAAATCTAAATGGCAACATTTCCTGTTAAAATTCATTAATAACTGCTTCTAACAGAATAAGGCACTTTAGACTTGCATATTAATTGCAAAAATCAGCATCATATTGTTTATTGTAGTTGTTACGTGCCCTTGAGTCAGTTCCCACTCATAGCAACCCTGTGCACAAAAGAATGAAACACTGCCTGGTCCTGCTCCATCCTCACAATCGTTGCTATGTTTGAGCCCATTGTTGCAGCCACTGTATCAATCCATCTCCTTGAGGGTCTTCCTCTCTTTCACTGACCCTCTATTTTACCAAGCATGGTGTCCTTCTCCAGGGATTGGTCTTTACTGATAACACGTCCAAAGTACGGGACACTGAAGTCTTGCCATCCTCACTTCTAAGGAGCATTCTGGCTGTACTTTTTCCAAGACAGATTTTTTCTTTTCTGGCAGTCCATTCAATATTCTTTGCCAACACCAAAATTCAAAAGCTTCAATTCTTCTTCAGTCTTCTTTATTCATTGTCCAGCTTTCCCATGCATATGAGGTTATTAAAAATACCATCGCTTGGGTCAGGCAAACATTGGTCCTCAAAGTGACATCTTTACTTTTCAGCACTTTAAAGAGGTCTTTTGCGGCAGATTTGCCCCATGCTATAAATACATTGTTTGATTTCTTGACTCCTGCTTCCACGGGCATTGATTATGGATTCAAGTAAAATTAAATCCTTAACAATTTCAATGTTTTCTCCATTTATCATGATGTTGCTTATTAGTCCAGCTATGAGGATTTTTGTTTTCTTTATGTTAAGGTGTAATCCATATTGAAGGCTGTAGTCTTTGATCTTCCTCAAGTGCTTCAAGTCCTCTTCGCTTTCAGCAATCAAGGTTGTGTCATCTGCACTATCGTGCAGATTGTTATTGAGACTTCCTCCAATCCTGATGCCATGTTCTTCTTCATAGAGTCCAGTTTCTCAGATTATATGCTCAGCATACAGACTGAATAAGTGTGGTGAAAGGATACAACCCTGACACATACATTTCCTGCTTTTAAACCATGCAGTATCCCCTTGTTCTGTTCAAACAACTGCTTCTTGGTCTATGTACAGATTCCTCATGAGCACAATTAGGTGTTCTGGAATTCCCATTCCTTGCAAGGTTATCCATAATTTGTTACGGTCCACACAGTCAAATGCCTTCGCATAGTCAATAAAACACAGTAAACATCTTTCTGGTATTCTCTGCTTTCATCCAAGATCCATTGACATCAGCAATGATATTCCTCATGTCATGCCTTCTTCTGGCAATCCTCTGTTGATGTACTGCTACAACAGTTTTTGAATTCTCTTCAGCAAAATTGTACTTGTGTGTGATATTAATGATATTGTTCAATAATTTTTACATTCCATTAGATCACCTTTCTTTAGAATGGACACGTATATTGATCTCTTCCAATCAGTTGGTGAGGTAGCTGTTGTCCAAATTTCTTGGCATTGAGGAGTGATCCATTCCAGTGTTGCATGCCTTTGTTGAAACCTCTCCATTGGTATTTCACCACTTCCTAGATCCTTGTTTTTTTCCAGTGCTTTCAGTGCAGCTTGGACTTCTTCCTTCAGGATCATCATTTCTTGTTCATATGCTACCTCTTGAAATGATTGAACATCAGTCAATCCTTTTTGGTACAGTGACTTTGTGTATTTCTCCCGTCTTCTTTTGATGCTTCCTGTGTCATTCAGGGGTTTGCCCACAGAAACATTCAATATTGCAATTTGAGGCTTGAATTTTTTCTTCAGTTCTTTCAGTTTGTGAAATGCCAACCGTGTTGTGAAATGCCAACCCTTTTGGTTTTCTAACTCCAAGTCTTTGCACATTTCCTAATACTTTACTTTGTCTTCTCAAGCTGCCCTTTGAAATCTTTTGTTTAGCTCTTTTACTTCATTTCTTCCATTTGCTTCAGCCACTACATTCAAGAGCAATGTCAAAGTCTCTTCTGACTTTCATTTTTGTCTTTTCTTTCTTTCCTGTCTTTATAATGAACTTTTCCTTACTTCACGTATGATGTCCTTGATGTCATCCCACAAATCACCTGGTCTTCTGTCATTTGCCTTCAGTGCATCAAATCTATTTTTGATACGGTCTCTAAATTCAGGTCAGATATATTCAAGATCGTACTTTGACTCTTGTGGACTTTTTAAAATTTTCTTTAGCTTCAACTTGAACTTCATATTTACAACTTATGGTCTGTTCTGCAGGCAGCCCCTGGCCTTGTTCTGACTGATCATAATGGACTTCTCCATTGTCTCTTTCCACAAATGTAGTAGATTTGATTCCTGTTTATTCCACCAACAAGGTCCATATGTATAGTCATTGTTTGTTTTGAAAAAAAATATTTCTGATGAATAAGTGTCTGTCTTGTGAAATTTTATCATGTGAGCTGTGGCATCATTTCTGTCACCAAGGCCATATTTTCAAACTACAGTTCTTTCTTTTTTGTTTCATATTATTTAGATATATTTTTATTATGTGAACATTAGAATATAAGAGGCATTTGAATTAACATTTGAAAAATAGGTAGTTTTATCAGAAGCTATTTTAATAAGATGATGACACAACACCAGGCAGCATTTTGTTCTGTTATACATAAGGTTGCAATGAGTCAGAGCCTACTCGATGACATCTAACAACATTTTAATAAGTGCTTTTATGTCAGAAAGACATATCAATGACTATTGCATAAGGTTCTTTGGGGACCCTAAGCTATAGATAAGATACTTGTCTTTGTGGGATTGATTACAGGTGCTCCAGGAGAGCACAGTGAAGAAAGAACAGGATCATGGGGGACAGGTTTGTTGACCTCTGTGAGCTTTTACTATTGTATGATGATGTTCATTAAGAAAGCTATGACTGTTTCCCAATAATCCAAAATAACTCTGCTCATATTTTGGTCCATGTGTATTGGAATTATCCACATGGTCTTAAGCCAAGTTGGACATGTATAATTCATATATATATGTAACATTTATAACCAGTGGATTAATACTGGTAGAAAAGATGTCAACCATAAAGATTGAGGAGGGCCACAGATGGCTACTCCCTTACAAGCTTGCTACCTGGTTATTATAACAACAAATCTCAGCCCAATATCTCTAACATTAACTATTTTTATTTAAGATTTATTTATTATTTTTTAGGAAGCAGGCTTTAAAAGTTTGCATGTTAAATTCTGCAAATCTGGTGAAGTTCCATCTCTATTCCCTTTTACTCTGACCATCATCTTGCATGACATTTTCCCTCATGGCAAATGTGACAACAGGTCAGAGGCAGGGATTTGTAGCCTTTATGGTCTGAATCAGGCAACCAATGGTCCTGCCTGGCACAGGACACTTTTAGGAATTGTTCCCTAGGTTCAGGCTAGAGGCCTCTCTAAATTTTTATACTTTGTTAAAGGAAAAGTGAGATTGTCTCTAATACATTTTTGACAATACATATACTTTGAAAGGAGCCTGACTGGTGCAGTTGTTAAGCACTCGACTGCTAACTGAAAGGTTGGAGGTGTGAACTACCAGCCAATCTGCAAGAAAAAGACGTGGTAGTCTGCTTCCCTAAAGATTACAACCTTGGAAACCCTGTGGGGCAGTTCTACTCGGTCCTAATGAGTTGCTATGAATTTGGAATTGACTTGATGGCAACAGTTTTTTTTTTTTTAATATACTTTGAAGACATTAATTTTACCAATAAGAATTTATTTCTAATAATCATCATGCCATTTGATAGGGCACTACACTATGCTAAGTTGCAAAGCATTGTTGTTATCCAAATATGGGTAATAGAAGCATAGGTAGAAGTCAATTTTAGAGCAAAAGTTTCCTAATTAGATTGTTAGTCAGCCACCCCTTGTGTATGACTTCCTGATTAAAGCACCTACCTGTATGTAGGTACCCTGGTTGCTTAATGGTTAAGAGCTTGGCTGCTAACCAAAAAGTTGTCAGTTTGAACCCACCAGTTACTCCTTGGAAACCCTACGGGGCAATTCCACCCTATCTATAAGGTTGCTATGAGTCAGAACTGGCTCGATGGCAATGTGTTTGTTTCTTCTTCTTCTTTTTTTTTTTTTTTTGGTATATATATGTGTTGTTATTTGTTGTTTGGTGCCCTTGAGTCAGTTCTGACTCATAACGACCCTATGTACAACAGAACAAAGCACTGCCCAGTCCTGAGCCATCCTCACAATGATTGTTATATTGGAGCTCATTGTTGCAGCCACTGTGTCAATCCATTTAGTTGAGGGTCTTCCTCTTTTTCACTGACCCTCTACCTTACCAAGCATGATGCCCTTCTCTAGGGACTGGTCCCACCTGATAACATGTCCAAAGTATGTGAGACAAAGTCTTGCCATCCTCCCTTCTAGTGAGCATTCTGGCTGTACTTCTTCCAAAACAGATTTGTTCGTTCTTCTGGCAGTTCATGGTATATTGAATATTCTTCACCAACACCGTAATTCAAAAGCGTCAGTTCTTCTTTGGTCTTCCTTGTTCATTGTCCAGCTTTCACATGCATATGAGGCAATTGAAAACACCATGGCTTGGGTCAGGTGCACCGTAGTCCTCTGTGAGTTGTGATTTAATCAGTTAACAAATCCATAACAATATCCTCTCTGTTGAAATATTTTAAAATAAATTTCAGTCATCTCACCAACAGTACACAGTTCTTTCCACTCTGGCTTCATACATAATGAAGGACTGGTCAATTTTGCACTCTTTGCTCAATGGTTTGTGCAGGGTCTAGGTCCCACACTAATTCATCATCTTTACTAATTTCGTATTCCCTATAACCAATAGTGAGTGCCAACTGCGATCAAGGCAATACCCAAACTATGTATGAAAGCTCCAGTCTTCAAATGTTTTCAGTTAGAGTTAGGTACAACTTTCATTCCATTTTATATATGCAACTACAATAAGCCCTAACTAATACTAATACTAATAGACCTTTTAGGGTATATATCATTATTTTCCTGGCCTTTGACTGAGCACAGAACGATGTCTCATACCCACTGACATCAACATATTTTATAGAGTACCATGCCTCTAGTATATAGTCAACAGATATTTGTTTATGGGGGTGAATCATGACTCATCGCCTTGCTTCTTAGAGTTGAGTAGCTTGGAACAAAGGAAATAGTCATCTTAGTTTGGTGCATATGCACAAAAACTTGGAATTAAGTAGTCAGAGGCTGAGTTCTAGCACCACTGTTAAATAACCTTATGTCCTGGGATACACTCTTACTCTCTATTAACTTCCATTTTCTCATCTAGAAAAGAGATTTAAGAACCCTCTGCCTCGTAGTTATTGGGAAGTTTAAATAAGACGAATACAATTCTTAAAAATAAGTTTGACTCATGGCATTCACTCAAACAAATTGTCTTAGTTATATAGTACTGCTATAACAGAAATTTATTTTCTCACAGGGCAGGCTCTAGGGCAAGGCTTTCTCTCCCTGTTTGCTCTGAGGAAGTCCTTGCCTCTTCAGCTTCTTCTTCCTGGTCCCTTAGAGATTTCCATGTGTCTTGGCATCTATGTTACCCCATCTCTGTTCTGCTTGCTTGTTTAATCTCTTTTATATTTCAAAAGAGACTGACTCAGGACACACTCTACACTAATCCTGTCTCATTAACATAACAAAGACAATCCATTCTCAAATGGGATTATAACCACAGGCATAAAGGTTAGCATTTACAGCACATATTTATGGGGAACAAAGTTCAACCTTTAACATTCCACTCTTTGGTCCCCCGAAATTCATGTCCTTCCCACATGCAAAACACTTTCACCCCATCACATCATCCCAAAAGTCTTAAATCAACTCTAAGTCTGAAAACTCATCTTCTGAATCATCTAAATCAAATAAGGGTGAGACTTCAGGTGTATTCCATCCTGGGGCAAAATTCCTCTTTATCTATGAACCTGTAAAATCTAGAATACAAGTTACCTGCTTCCAAAGTACAATGGTAGAACAGGCACAAGGTAGAAGTTTCCATTACAATGGGAGAAATTGGAGAGAAAGAAGGGATAAAGGGCACCCAGCAAGTCCAAAACCCAGCAGAACAACTTATTTTAGGTCTCAAGGCTTGAAAATAATCCTTTTCTGTCTGAGACTATCTGAGCAGTGGCCTCTCCCTCCAGACTCTGGGTGTTGGTCACGCCCTCTGGATTCTGGGTGGAGGCTCCTTGACCCTGGTTGACCCTGGGCTTTGGCTCTACTTCCAGGCAACTAGAACTGCAACTCTGCTCCCTTGGCGTTGAGCAGCCCCATTTTCCTAGTCCATCTGAGTGGCAACCCCACCCCCTCGACCCAGGCATGTCCTGTTTTTCTGCCCTTAAGCTTGGCAGTCCCAACCCCTCTGCTTTGGGCAGTGGCTTCATGCCCCTGGAACACCTTAACAGCAGCCCCACACTCCAGAACCAAGTTGGCAAAGATCTGACTCTTTGAAACCCAGAAGGCTGTGGCCCCATCCTTTGTGATCCAGGAGACCGTGCCCCCATCCTTTGAAACTTAGAAAGCCCCACTTCCCATGTTCCTTCCAACAGTTCTGTTGATCCCTGAGCTGCTCCAAGCATGGTCCTTTTCTTTTCTTTGTGGACAAGAGATGTAGCTTCTGTTGCTTGTTTCTTGCCTGTAGAATTCCAAGAGTCCAACAACCTTCTTTTCTTTTGTTCTTTCTCTGTCCTCTTCAGTCTAAGCTGATGGGTTTTCTGCTGTGGTAGTTGGTTAGATCCATCAATTACACACTTAATCTCTTTAACAAGAGATTGCATAGGCATACGCTTGGTGAAAAGTCTAGGACTCGTGTCCTTAGTTTGTTCAACAGAATTTTCCAAATCTTTAAGTTTTATTTTCATTTGGCACAGTTCATTTTTAAGTCCATCTCCTTCCTCTCACATTTTACTATAAGCAGCAAGAAGAAACCATGCAGCCCAATTAAGACCTTGCTTAGAAATATCTTGAGACAAATATCCAAGTTCATAACTTACAAGTTCTTTGCCACTGCATAAAAAGCATCACCCTTCCTCCATTGTCCAATCACATATTCATCATTTTCTTTTGAGCCTCACCAGAAGCATATTTACTGTCTACATTTCTAGCTACATTCTGTTACTCATGCCATATGTATTCTCTCTTCTGAGCCCTCACCAGAATTGCCTTTGATTTCCATAATTGTATCAACAGTCTCTTCAAGGCAATCTAGGCTTTTAGTATTAGGCACCTTAAAACTCTTCCAGCCTCTACCCATTACTCAATTCCAAAACCACTTCCACTTCCACATTTTAGGTATCTGTTAGAGCAGCACCTCACTCTTCTGGTAACCAATTCTGTCTTAGTTATCTAGTGCTGCTATAACAGAAATTTATTTTCTCACAATTTAGTAGGATAGAAGACCAAATTCAGGGTGCTGGCTCTAGGGCAAGGCTTTCTCTCTCTTTTGGCTCAAGAGGAAGGTCCTTGTCACTTCAGCTTCTGCTTCCTGGTTCCTGGAGATCTTCATGTGTCTTGACATCTATCTTACCCAACTCTGTTCTGCTTGCTCGTTTAATCTCTTTTATATCTCAGAAGAGATTGACTCAAGATAAACTTTACACTAATCCTGTCTCATTAACATAACAAAGGCAACCCGTTCTCAAATGGGATTATAACCATAGGCATAGAGTTTAAGATTTACAGCATATATTTTTGTGGGACACAGTTCAATCCATAACACACATTAACAAATACGAGTTAATTATCTAACAATGATAATTTTCTTACATTTTGTCTTCCTGGTAATGCAGTAAAATAAATATAATTTTAATGCTGGATAGGAGGACAGAAGTTATTCATGAATATAAAGTGGGTAGATTATATCAGTCTTTCCATACATACAGTTATATTTTAAGTGCCTTGTTTTGTCCCACAGTAAATCAAAATAACATAAATTAATTTCAATAGAGTTTTATCATATTCTATCTGATAAATTTTATAAATTTTGTATACTCAAAAACATTATCCTGTGTCCTTATCATTAGTAAACAGTTGTGAAAATGAGTCACTATCTTCACTATATTAGTTAATGGAGTCTTTGCTTTTAGCCTCGTATAAGTTGAACTAAATTTTATCGAATGTTTTACTGAATTAATATGGAATCTCTGACTTCATATTAATAATATTGAAAAAATAAGATTTCTCTTCAAAAATATTTTTGAGAAGTTACTGTATGCTAGATACTGTGTTGTTGTTGTTAGGTGCCATTGAGTCGGTTCCAACTTATAACAACCCTATGTACAACAGAATGAAACAGTGCCTGATCCTGAGCCATCCTCATAATCGTTGTTATGCATCAGCCCATTGTTGCAACCACTATGTCAATCCATCTTGTTGAGGGTCTTCCTCTTTTTCGCTTACCCTCCACTTTACCAAGCACGATGTCCTTCTTCAGGGATTAGTCCCTTCTGATAACATGTCCAAAGTATGTGAGATGAAGTCTTGTCATCTTTGCTTCTAAGGTACCTTCTGGCTGTACTTCTTCCAAAACCAATTTGTTCGCTCTTCTGACTGTCCATAGTATATTCAATATTCTTCGTCAACAACATAATTCAAATGCATCAATTCTTCTTAGGACTTCTTTATTCAGATACTGTGTTAGAAACCTACAATCTCAATTCTCACATCATCTATTTAATGAAAGTATTACTATATCCATTTTACAAGTGGGAAACAATATCAGAGATTTTCGTATCCATATTTTGCATCTATATTTCAGTTCATTGTAATCCGACTTCTATTGTCATCTCTCTATTGAAAGTTCACCAGCAAATGCCATTGGTCATATCCTTATGTATAAATGCAAGGAGCATTTTAAGTTCTCATCTTGATTGACCTCTGCAAAATTTAATACTGTAATTAATCACTCTTTTCTTCTGAAAAGTCTTTATGAACTTTTCAATAACATCATTCTCCCCTGAATTCTCTCCTTTCTGACCATTCCTTCCCAGTTTCCTTTATGGATTCTTCTCCCTTTGTCTGTTTAAATATTGGAATTCATGGGCAACTATCCTCATTACTTTTTACCTCTCTCTCTCTATGTAGTCTTCCTCCCCAATCTCATTTACTCGAATAAATTCATTAATTGTTTTATGCTATTTACTTTCATATTAACAGCTCCAACAGAAATCTCTCCCCAGAGCCCTGACTCATGTTACAAACTGCCTACTGCAATTAAATGTTCCACAGACACTTCAAACTTGATGTGTCTCAGACTACACTCATCGTCCTCCCATTGACTACTTCCTACTCCCCAGTTCCACCAATCTCACACACAAGTACACATCTCTACTCTTAAATTAATCCTCTTTCTCTAGGTCCTATTTCAGCGAAAACTACCAGTATTCCCCTGATTTTTCCGAAACAGAATACTCAGCCTACAGACCCAAATATTGGCCAAAGTCCAAGTCCATCCTCTCACCTAATATTATAAAAATCATTGTCTCCTCTGCATCTTGACTGTAAATACAGCTATCAACAAATCCTTCCAAAAGATTGCTTCTCCATTTAAACTCTTTCACTGTTTTCCTAAATTCTTCAGGATAAGTGGTTAAATTTTCAAAGGTAAATTTTATACCAAGTACTGAATGATTCTTTCAGTATTCATAAATGTTCTAATATAATACAATTCATTTAAGACTATGACATATCAATGTAATTTATAAATGTTGGCTGTCTAACCTTCAGACAACTTGATGGAAAAAAAGAAATCAGCCATTACAGAGACCTTCATTTTTATATCTATAACATTCTTTTGAATATGAGAACTACTTGAAAAGAACAGAAAATCAAAAATTCTTTTAAAAGTCCTTGTCTTGAAGACTCAATTTTTCACTGAACCTTCAATATTGGAGGTGAGTTATTTAATTTACCAGGAAAAAGAAACAATCAACAGAGATTTCTTTTTATTTACAGAGTGCTCAGCACTGGGCTGGATGTTTTGGAAAAACAAGGATGTGTAAGACTGAATCACTGCCTTCAAGGAAATTACGGTTTAATTGGAGAATTGCATTAGCTCAACGGAAATAATTTCAGAATAATGCAGTGAGGAATGGAACTGATTGTAAAAGTTTCATAAAGTAGCTGAGAAAGATTGAGCTTTGAAGAGCAAGTAGCATTTTCAAAGGCTTGAGAATATGTAAGGAAAGGAAAATGATTTATTGAGTCCTACTATGTGCTAGACCAGATACTAAGGACATCTTACAGTTTTTATTTTTAATTCTCATAACAGCACTGTGAAATAGGTATAGTTATTCTCATTTTGAAAAAGAAACTGAAGCTTAGAGAAATTAGCTAATTTACGCACAGTCCACAGCTTGTCCATGGCAAACACTGGGTTTAAATAAGGGCCTTACTTGCTCCAAAGTCCATGATATTCTTCCCATCACGATACTCCATCAGTGAAAACTACTGTGATGAAAGATACAGGCAAGAAAGGATGTTCATGTGAGAGAAAAGATGAGAAAAATCATTGGGGACATACAAAAATGCGACATTTACCGTCACTCACTTCAGATTCCAGAGATTTCCTTGGGCCTATTTCACCCTTTAATGGAATAATTTCCATAAATCATTCTCTCTTAACTCAGTAAATAGTGTCATTCTGCATCCAGTGATTCAAGTCATCCTTGAGTCGTTTTGTATTGTCACCTCCTTACCTAATCCATAAGGAGCCCTGGTGGCGCAGTGGTTAAAGTGCTTGGCTGCTAACCTAAAGGTCGGTGGTTTGAACCTGCCAGGTGCTTCATAGGATAAAGATGTGGTAGTCTGCTTCTGTAAAGATTTACAGCCTTGGAAACTCTATAGGGCAGTTCTACTCTGTCCTATAATGTCGCTATGAGTCGAAATTGACTCCACAGCAGTGGGTTTCATTGGCTTTACCTAATCCATTAGCTATTTTTTTTTTTTTTGTCTCCACCACAGACATATCTCTATCCTTGTCTGTGTCTCTATCCCCTATTTAAATTTATATTCCTTTCCATATTGATATCTATTTATCTCTATCTAAATATATACCTATGTGTCTTTATCTCTATGTATCTCCATCTTTAAATATCTATCTATATATATACACATAACACTATCTCTTATTCTATATATCTATTTCTATTTCCTTCATGCATGTCTATATCTCACAATCTCTATCTAAACCTATGCACCAAAATAGCTCTGTCTCTAAAACTATGTAACTGTACCTACTCCTATACTTGTATCTATATCTATTCTTATACCTGTATTTACATTTGTCCCAAATCTATAAATCTATTAGGCATCAACCATCATCTCATACTTGCATTACTGCAATGGCCCCCTAACTCCTCCTCCAACTTCTATTTTTGAATCCCAATAAGCCTCTGATGGAGCCCTGGTAGTATAGTGGTTGACCCAGCTGCTAACTGAAAGGTCAGTGATTTGAACCTGCCAGCCTCTCCGTGGGAGATAGATGTGGCAGTCTGCTTCCATAAAGATTACAATCTTGGAAACCCTATGGGGTAGTTCTCCTCTGTCCTATAGGGTCACTATGAGTCAGAAACGATTTGATGGCAATGGGTTTCGTTTGATTTTGGATAAGCTTTACATATGTAAATTAGTTCATGTTCCTACCCTTTCAAAATCTCCAATATCTTCCTTGGCATGTCTTAGTTACTTAGTGCTGCCATTGAAAAGATGACACAAATGAATGGGTTTAAAGAACAGGAATTTATTGTCTCACTGTTTTGGAGGCTTAAAGTGCAAATCAGGGCATCAGCTCTAGGGAAGGGTCCATCCTTATTTGTAGCCCTGGGCATTCCTTGCCCTTCTTTGACTTATGGATGGTTCATCACATGGTATCTCCCCTCTGTGTGTGTAAACCTCTCTGTGTGTCTTTTTTCCTTTTTTGATAAGACACCAATCAGAAGGGATTATGTTTAGGACCCACCCTACCTCAGTATGGCCTCATTAACATAACAAAAGAAAACCTTTTTTTCCAAACAGAGTCACATTCACAAGTAGAGTGGTTAGGATTTCAACATATTTTTTGGGGTGTGGGGGCACGATTCAAACCATATCACTCAGACTAAGAAGAAAATCCAAATTCCGGTCCAGGTATACTGAACCTTACTTTCCCTACTTCATCTTCTAAGTCTCCCTTTCAGTCATCAGCCACACTGGCCTTTTTTCTTTTCTCATATACATCAATCATTTATGCCTCATGTTTTTGTACTTGCAATTCCCTCTGCCTACTATGATCTCCTTTCAGAAGTTAACATTTTACTTCCTTCTTGTCATTCAGGCCTCAGTTCAAATGTCACCTCTTGATTTACGCTGTATTACATCACGGACCCTGTGGCAGATTAAGGATTCTGCTCATGGAGAAGTGAGGTCTAAGTCCCATTTCCTTAAACTTGGGTCTTCTTTATGACGGTTCACACCAACAGAACATGGCAGAAGTGATGCTGTGCCAGTTTTTGGGCTCTAGCCTTAGAAGACTGGCAATTGTCACCCATACTTGGAAGCAAGCTGTCATGTAAGAAGCGTGACTCTTCTTTGGTCACCATAGTGTAAGAAGTCCAAGTCACATGGAGAGCCCCTGGAAGATGAATGCCATGTGGAGAGAGAGAATGAATGACACCAAGACCCAGGGGCTCTGAGGCACCAGATGTGTGAATGAAAAAGTTGATCTCAGGAGTGTATTCTCCTGCCTTATCCGCCACGGACAAAGCACCAGCTGAATTCTTCCAGAGTTCCTGACTCACAAAACTTGTGAACAAAATAAAAAGTGGTTTTAATCCACTAAGTATTGGAGTAGTGTGTTATATAGTTACCCGTAACACATGCCAAGTATGATCTATCACATTACCCTTTTAATTTTCCAACTAGTTATCACTTCTGGAAGTTTTCTTCTTTCCTTCTTGCCTTTCTCCCTGCCTTCATTCCTTTTTCCCTCCCTCCCTTCCTCCCTCCCTCCCTTCCTTACTTTCTTACTTTCTTGCTTCCTTCCTTCTTTTTCTCCCTCACTCCCTCCCCTCTCTCTTTTCTCCCTCCCTCTTTCTCTTTCTTTCCTTCCTTTTTCATTGCTACATGTTTACTATTTTGACTCTTTAGTTCTAAACCCCACAAGCAGGAACTTTGTATATCTCTTTCCCCACTACATCTCCAGCACCTAGATGTGCATTTCACTAATCATTAGAATCAATAAATATTTATTGAAGGATTGAGATAAGCCCATATAGCAATTATTCTACCTACTTGGCACTAGTATTTGCTCTATCAAGATTATGACACAAGTCTTTTAGATAAAGGAAGACATAAACAAAAAACCCTGCCAAATGAAGTCCAAATATAAGTGGAGAAGGAAACATAATATACATTATTTGTAAGTTTACAATAAGGTGAGTTTCTGCAATGCAGGATGTTTGAATTGGCTGGAAAATTAGACTTCTCTACTACTCTTTGGTGTTAGAGTTCAGTGGGATTACAAGTGGCTAGCTCAGTGCCATAATGAGCTCCAAAGGAGCAAAAAGCATACACAGTTTTCCAAGTAGCTTAAAACACACCCTTTGGACCCTTAGTACTAGTAGTTTGTACTTATTACCTGTAGCTAGCAGAGGTGCAGCCCCTTTTTTTATAAGCTACATGATGATGTGGACCAGGCATGGGGGTCCTGGCTTTCCAGCTGCCTCTCATCTAAGCTGCTGACACAGAAATAACTTCCATTGCTCGTAGATAAGTTCTCATGAGGGCAGAGTTACTACTGCTCTCCAAATGCCAACTCAGGGCCATTTGAGAACTCCAGCTGCGGAGAAGATGAGGTTTCCAAGAGCACCTTTCACATCCTTACCCTTTGTGCTTAATACAAAGACAGAAAAGGCTGCAGAAAATTAGAGAGAGGGTCTAGTCATCCATAAAATAACTAACCTGAGCCATCCTCTTTATTAGACACCTCCCAGGGTATCCTCATAGCCTATAACCTATGTTCCATCTCTGAGAAATGATCCCCTACCTCTAGAGTCACAGGGGTGAGCTGGTGCCCTCTTCTAACTCCAGACACTCTGGTCTTCTTTTGGCTTCTTCAATGTGCAGTATAACTTCCAGGCTCAGGGCTTTTGCATAGACTATTCACACTGACTGGAATTTTCTGTACACTTACCTTCTCACCCCACTCAAAATCAAGACCTCAGTTTAAATGTCACTTTCTCTAGAAAGGCTTTTCTGTTTCCCTAGACTAAGTTACACCTCTCTGCCACACACTTTTATTATCCCTTTCGTAGCAAGGAACACCTCTGTAATTAAACATCAATCCACTGTTTCATGTATTCTCTGCGATTAATCAATCAATCCATTGTGTTATATATTTTCCAGTGTTAGGCTGGAAGCCAAAAAGGCAGACATCAGGCTTGTTTTGTTCTTTTCTGTATCTCGAGGACTGAACATGATTCCAGAATAGAGCAGACATTCAGTAATTAGTCACTGAAGAAATGAATGGGTGAATTGTTGATGGATGGATTGTAGGAATGCCTTCTTTTAATGATTTTTACCCCTTGAATTTGGATCAATGTGTGAGTCCCTAGTGAAGATAAGAGGCATCATGCAGAAATTCTTAACCTCTAATCTAGACCCCAATTCTATTCAACAGCAGCCTTAGCTGTCCCTGCCTTCTGGAGGCAAGAAGTACTTACAAAGTTCCATTCTCTTATTTATAAAGTTCTTAAAAACATGTCCCTCCTAACAAGGACTCTAAAACCTTTGGTCCTGAATGCTAGGACTCCAAGTATAACCTTCCAGGATCTCATATTGTGCATTTATTTTAATTCTGAACCCCAGCAGAATTATTGAAATATATTCAAGTATCTAACTCAGCCTTGGCATATACAGCAAGCACTCAATAATTGGTAGTCATCAGCATCAATGTGATTATCAATTTTTAATCAATATTCCAATTACCTGGGCAGTCTTACTCTCTCCCTATGAGTTCTGTGTCCACTCTTATATTTCCATCAAATATCCTTGGACAGGTTCAGAAATCTTCACCCTGATCTCTAGTCCATGAACTCAGAACTTCCTCTCCCTGACTGTTTTTCTGATGTTGCTAGTCTGCTTCTCTGCTAGCTACTACAGAACATTTCAGCTGGAATTCCATTTTCTGAGGCTCATCTAGTGAGACGCAACTACTTTTCAAATCACTCCCGTAGCATATTATGTGGACTGAGATCAGAGATTATCGTGACCCTTGGATATCATTGCTCTGTGCCCCATCTGTAACGCTAACATTAGAGTCACTTCATCTGAGCATCTCTAAGCTCTAATAGCTAAGAGACCACATTCTAGAGTCAGACAGGCCAAGGTTTAAACAATGGATACTCAACTTATTAGCTGGGTGAACTTGGGTAAACTATTTACATGCTGATTCTCTCTACTCTTTTTTGAAAAATGCAAATCTATAGTAGCACCGAACTCTCAGGGCTGGTGTCAGGACAAAATGAGATGACAATGAAAGAGGTCAACCGATAAGCCAGTTACAAGGTTACTGGCAGGCTGTTTTCCTCTCAGGTCTGTCTGCCGAACTGTGATCACCATTTCTTGCTTGGTCTCAATATCTGCCCTAAGCTTTTGCTGAGTATGTCTGGTTCAAGTACTGTTCAGTGTAGAAACTGAAAGCAAATACACATTGTTGGTCTGCTGGTTCTTTGGGAACTGGAGATTGCACGGATGCCAACATTTTAAGCACTCTTTGGATTCATTTGCTTGGATAGGCTGACTACAGTAGCAAATATACTCTTTGTGATTCTGTCACTCTCTGGGCAATCTCTCAAATGGAATGGGCTGTGGATTTTTCAGTCAAACATTCTTTTAAAAATCAACTATGAAAGAAATAATGATTTAAAAAACTTTGCAACTAAGATTTCTGCTTCCTAGAAGATGGAGTAGACCTACTTTTCCCTATTCATCCCACTAGGTACAACTGAAAACCCTGAATATTATATGTAAAACAAACATAAGAAGTCTGTAAAAGATGGCGATACAAAGTCAGATTGACTAGGGTCTTCAGGACCCAAGGAATGCCATGGTGGTAAACTTACTGGGTTTTTCTTTGGCTTAAATATTCTGACTTGAAACTGAAGAGTCCAGCAATCTGAAAACACTAAATGAAACAGAAAAAAAAAAAAAAAAGCCCTAAACAAAGCCTGCTTTCTCTAGCCTAAAAACAAGGAGAAGGGGCAGCCTAGCAAGACAGAAAGCTTTTAGACAAAAACTGTTCAATGTCAAATTGGACTCCGGCAAGATGGCGGTCTAAGCAGAAGCACCACGCCGTCCCTCCACAACAAAGATCCGAAAAACTAAGCCAAACAGAGAATCAACAATCCTGAAACCCTAGAACATCAAATGAAG
>NW_004443970.1:11426111-11430800 GCF_000243295.1 Trichechus manatus latirostris
CGTTGAGTATTTAGAGGGTTAAAATGTTGTGGGGTTGTTAACCAATGTCATAAAACAGCATGTGTGTTACTGTTACATGAGAAACTATCTGTTCTGTACGCCTTCACCTGAAGTACAATAAAATATTTAAAAAAAAAAAAAAAAAACTGTTCAATGTCAGTCAAACACCACAGAAAAAATTCTGGTCTCACTCCCATGCACACCAGCAATGACTGAATGAGAACCCACTCGAAGCTGCAATGAGGAGCCCCCAAACTTCCGCAGGGTGGTGTCATTGAAGGCCAAGTCGGGAATCAGGACTTTCCCAACCCATTGCATTTACAGTATCAGTGGAGACCACATGGAGAAGCTGGACGTCAACCTTTTGTAGGCAGTAATGCGTCTACTTCCCACTCAGGTAGAGTAAAAGAAGGTCTTGTTAAGAGTCAGGAATTTTGCCATCACTCAGTGGTAACAAGGTCACTAGCACTGTGGTGTTAGTGGAGAATACATGGGCAGCTGGAATCTCACATCCACCCAGGTTTAATGAGGAGCTTTGCCCATCTCGCATGTCAACAGAAGCCAAGTGGAGATCCTGGAATTTTACCTCTACCTGGCAATAATGAGGTAGTCCCCTGCCAGAACACTGTCAACAAAAGTCAGCTAAAACAGAAGGTTTAAATAACATCCATAATCTCATAACAAAATATAAAACTATACAAGTTTTAATAGAAAGCTACTTGTCATAATAAGAACCAGGAAGATCTCAAGCTGAAAAAAAGAAAAAAAATGCCAACAGGGAGATGACAGAAGTGTTAAAATTATCTCAAAAATATTTTGAAGCACAATCTGTTAAAAAGTACATATATACATATGAATAAATTTCACAATACTAGGGAAGTGAGCACAACTTTACCAGGGCAAAGTCATAGAAGCTTCACAGTCACATCCAAACTCTCTGAGAGACAGAGCTACTGAGCTGAGTGCTGGGGACCATGGTTTTAGGGGACTTCTAGATCAATTAGCATAACAGAGTCTATGCCACGTGTCTGTGAGTTTGTTTTACTGTGGTGGCTTGCTTGTTGCTGTCGTACTGGAAGATTTGCAACAGGTATTTCAAATACTAACAAGGACAAGTTTCTGCTGAGCTTCCAGACTAAGACATACTAGGAAGAAGGACCTGGCAGTCTACTTCTGAAAAAATTGACTAGTGAAAACCTTACGAATAGCAGCGGAATATTATCTGATAAAGTTCCAGGAGATGAGCCTTTCAGGTTGGAAAGCACTCAAAATATAACTAGGGAAGAGCTGCCTGCTCAAAGTAGAGTTGACCTTAACTACGTGGATGGAGTCAAGTCTCTGAGAACTTCATTTACTGATGTGGCACAACTCAAAATGAGAAGGAACAAATATCCATTGATAACCAGAAAGTGAAATGTATGAAGCATGAATCCAGGAAAACTGGAAGTCATCAAAAATGATATGGAACACATAAACATGATATCTTAGGCTCTAGTGAGCTGAAATGGACTAGTATTGGCCATTTTGAATCATATAATCATATGGTCTACTATGCTTGGAATGACAAATTGAAGAGGCATGGCGCCGCATTCATCATCAAAAAGAACATTTCAAGATTTATCCTGAAGTACAACACAGTCAGAGATAGGATAATATCCATACATCTACAAGGAAGACCAGTGAATACCACTGTGATTCAAATTTACACACCAACTACTAAGGCCAAAGACGAAGAAACTGAAGATTTTTATCAACTGCTGCAGTCTGAAATAGATCAAACATGCAAACAAGATGCATTGATAATTACTGGTGATTGGAATTCAAAAGCTGGAAACAAAGAAGGATTGGTAGTTGGAAAATATGGTCTTGGTGATAGAAATGATGCTGGAGATCTCATGACAGAATTTTGCAAGACCAATGACTTCTTCATTGCTAATACCTTTTTTCAACAACATAAATGGCGAATATACCTGTGCACCTTACCAGATGGAATACATAGGAAGGAAATCGACAACATCTGTGGAAAGAGATGATGGGAAAGCTCAATATCATCAGTCAGAACAAGGCCAAGGGCTGGCTGTGGAATAGACCATCAATTGCTCATATGCAAATTCAAGCTGAAGCAGAAGAAAATTAGAACAAGTCCACAAGAGGCAAATAGAAACTTGAGTATATCCCACTTGAATTTAGAGACAATCTCCAGAATAGATTTTATTCATTGAATACTGATAATCTAAGACCAGATGAGTTGTGCAATGACATCAAGACATCACACATGAAGAAAGCAAGAGGTCATTAAAAAGACAGGAAAGAAAGAAAACACAAAAATTAGTGTCAGAAGAGACCCTGAAAGTTCCTCTTGAATGTAGAGTAGCTAAAGCAAAAGGAAGAAATGAGGAAGTAAAAGAGCTGAACAGAAGATTTCAAAGGGTGGCTTGAGAAGACAAAGTAATGTATTCTAATGAAATGTGAAAAGACCTGGAGATAGAAAACCAAAAGGGAAGAACACGCTTGGCATTTCTCAAACCTAAAGAACTAAATAAAAAATTCAAGCCTTGAGTTGCAATATTGAAGGATACTACAGGAAAAATATTAAATGGCATAGGAAGCATTAAAAGTTACTATACCAAAAAGAATTGGTAGACATTCAGTGATTTCAGGAGGTAGCATATGATCAAGAACCAATGCTACTGAAGGAAGTGGCCCAAGCTGCACTGACGGCATTGGCAAAAAACAAAACTTTTTGCCTTTGAGTGGATTCCAATTCAGAGCGACCCTATAGGACAGAGTAGAATAGCCCTGTAGGGTGAAAAACATAGGGAGGAAAAACAAGGCTCCAGGAATTCATGGAATACCAATCTGGAAGATAGCTGCCTAGCCAACCGACTGGAAGAGGTCCATATTTGTATGCATTCCAAAGAAAGAAGATCTAACAATGTGGAAATTATCAAACAATATCATTAATATCACATGCAAGTAAAATTTTGCTGAAGATCACTCAAAAGCTATTGTACAACAGTACATTGACAGGGAACTGCCAGGAATTCAAGCCAGATTCAGAAGAGGACATAGAACAAGGGATATCATAGCTGATGTCAGATCATGGCTGAAAGCAGAGAATTCTAGAAAGATGTTTACCTGTGTTTTATTGACAATGCAAAGGCAGTCATTCAAACAAAATGAGGGGATACTGAGTGGTTTAAGGTCAGGAAAGGTGTGTGTTGAGGTTGTATCCTTTCACCATACTTATTCAATCTGTATGCTGAACAAATAATCAGAGAAGCTGAACGTGAAGAACAATGGGGCATCAGAATCAGAAGAAGACGTGTTAACAACCTGCAATATGCAGATGACACAACTTTGCTTGCAGAAAATGAAGAGGACTTCAAGCACTCCAACTCATAGTGACGCTATGTAAACAGAATGAAACACTGCTCCGTCTTGTGCCATCCTCATGATCCTTGTTATGCTTCAGACCATTGTTACAGCCACTGTACCAATCCATGTCATTGAAGGTCTTCCACATTTTGGCTGACCGTCTATTTACCAAGCATGATGTCCTTCTCCAGGGACTGGTCTCTCCTGATAATGTGCCCAAAGTATGTGAAGTCTCACCATCCTTGCTTCTAAGGAGCATTCTGGCTGTACTCCTTCCAAGATAGATTTGTTCGTTCTTTTGGCAGTCAAAGATATATTCAATATTCTTTGCCAACACCATTTTTCAAAGTTCTCAATTCTTCTTTGGTTTTCCTTATTCATTGCGAAGCTTTCACATGCATGAGGCAGTTGAGAATACCATGGCTTGGGTAAGGCACACCTTAGTCTTCAAAGTGATATCTTTGCTTTTTAACACTTTAAAGAGGTCTTTTGCAGCAGATTTGCCCAATGCAATGCGTCTTTTGATTTCTTGACTGCTGCTACCATGGGTATTGATTGTGGATCCAAATAATATGAAATCCTTGACAACTTCAGTATATTCTCCATTTATCATGATGTTGCTTATTGGCCCAGTGAGGGTTTTTGTTTTCTTTCTGTTGGGGTGTAGTCCATACTAAAGGCTGTAGTCTTTTATCTTCATCATTAAGTGCCTCAAGTCCTCTTTGCTTTTGTCAAGGAATTTTGTATCATCTGCTATATCACAGGTTGTTAATGAGTCTTCCTCCACCCTGGTGCTGTGGGGGTTCATCTGCATATATTCCAGCTTTTCAGATTATTTGTTCAACATACAGTTTGAATAAATATGTTGAAAGTATACAATGCTGATGCACATCTTTCCTGACTTTCAACCACATAATATATCCTTGTTCTGCTCTGTATCTTCTTGGTCTATGTAAAGGTTCTGCATGAGCATAATTATGTGTTCTGGAATTCCTGTTCTTCACAATGCTATTAATAATTTGTTAGGATTCACACAGTCAAATGCCTCTGCATAATCAATAAAACACAAGTAAACATCTTTTTCTTTTTTTTACTGTCACCTTCACTAACTTTCTTTTCTTTTCTTTTTTTTTTTTGTACTTCAGGTGAAGGCTTACAGAACAAATAGTTTCTCATGAAACAGTAGTACACATACTGTTTTATGACATTGGTTAACAACCCCACAACATCTCAACCCTCTAACTTCTTGACCTTATTTTTTGGTGAAAATACACATAGCCAAATATACACCATTTCAAAAATTTCTACATG
>NW_004443970.1:11439611-11449529 GCF_000243295.1 Trichechus manatus latirostris
TATGGCAGGGCAGGTCTAGCTGAAGAGGAGTTACTGGGACGGGTTGTTTGTGGCACTACTACAGCCACCAGGGCGGGTCAGTAATCAATGCAGGGCAGGTTCCAGTAGGCTGTGCCTGTGCTGCTTGGTGGTATGATGTCAAGCACACGGTGCAGGTAGGCAGGATGTAGCGGGGAGACTGTTATGTGTGGAGCTAAGATGGATATGGGAGAGAGGAGAGAGGAACAGGAGCCAAAAACATATAAACAAACAAAAAAGAATGCTAGGGGAGCTTGCCGTTGGAGTGGAGACATGAGAGACTATGAAATGGAGAAAAACAGAAAGGGGAAGAGGAAGAAAAGAAAAGAATAGAATGAATAAATAAAAATAGGAAAGGTTAAAGAACCACAAAGTTCCCAGGGATCCCACCAGTCCAGTTATCAGGTCTGGGGAAGTCGCTCTCAGCGGATGCAGTACAGCCTGGCTAGAAGGTGAAGAGGTATACAACAGCAGGTATTCAGGGAACTGAAAGAGAAGGAAGATATAGAGAGATGAGAAACTGAGCAATGAAGAAAGACAAAAAGGGAAAAAGGGGGAAAAGAAAACAAAACAGATTAAAAAAAAAAGAACAAGAAAAGCTCCCAAAAAAATAGAAAAAAGGAAGAAAAAAAAAAAAAAAAAGAAATGGTCTCAGGGATCTCTCTGCACGTCTGTGCAAGCCAAGGGGGTAGTCTCATTGCCACACAGCACCGCCTGGCCAGTAATGGCTCCCAACTCAAAAAAAGGAAAAGAAACCAAACAAACAATTCAAAACAAACAAACTAATAAAAGCCCCAGGATTCCACCAGCGCAGCAGCCCAGACCAGGAAGCAGCTCCACACTCGAATGGAGCTCCACAGCTCCTCAGGAAGAAGCAAAGATGGCGCACGGAGCCAGGTATTTGAGTGAAAGGTGGGGCAGGTGGTGAGAGGTAAGGAAGAAATCAAAAGAAGCAGAAAAAAAAGCAACACCAGCAGCCAATAAATGGCACTCAGAGAGCCAGCTAGTGTGGGCTGGTGGAATCCAAGCAGCTGGTATTTCCCGGACAAGAGATTGTGACCATGGGAAGCAGAGGAAGCCAAGTGGGGGTGAAGAAGTGTGGGGAGTGGGAAAGCATATATCGGAAATTACCAGTTGTTTTGTCTCCCGCTGGAAGCTCCGTGAAGCTGCCTCTCGTACTCCCTGCTTGCCGGTCTCCGATAGGAATCCAAGATGGCGGATCCACGCTGCGTTAGCTGGTAGGGGACCTCTGCATGAATCTCTCTTTGCTCTCTGTTCTCTGTCAGTTTTCTCACTCCATTTGGTGCTTGGCTGAGTTCTTATCTCTTCATTGGATATTTTAGGGTTTCTGGATTGTTGTTTTCTCTGTTCGGCTTCATTTCTTGGATCTTTGCTGTGGAGGGATGGCGTGGTGCTTCTGACTAGAGTGCCATTTTTTTTTTTCATTATTTTTGTAAACATATTTCTTGTTTTCTCTGCTGTCAGCCAAGATAAATCTGACATCAGCAGTAATAGCCCTAGTTCCATGTCCTCTTCTGAAGCCAGCTTTAATTTCAGGCAGTTTTCTCTCTTTGTACTGCTGCAAATGGTTTTGAATTATTCTCAGTAAAATTTTACTTGCATCTAATATTAATGATATTATTCTATAATTTCTGCATTTAGTTGGATCACCTTTCTTTGGAATGGACACGTATATGGAACTCTTCTAGTTGGTTGGCCAGGAAGCTGTCTTCCCAATTTCTTGGCATAGAGCAGTGAGCATCTCCAGTGCTGCATCCATTTGTTGAAATATCTCAACTGGTATTCTATCCATTCCTGGAGCCTTGTGTTTCTCTAATGCCTTCTGTGCAGGTTGGACGTCTTCCTTCAATACCTTAGGTTCTTCATCTTACGATACCTCCTGAAATGGTTGAGTGTTGGCCAATTCTGTTTTGTAAGTGACTCTGTGTGTTACTTCCATCTTCTTTTGATGTTTCTTGCACCTGTCAACATTTTGCCCATAGAATACTTCACTATTGCAGCTCGAGCGAGGCTTGAATTTTTTCTTCAATTCTTTCAGCTTGAGAAATGCTGAGCATTTTCTTCTTCCCTTTTGATTTTCTATCTCCAGGTCTTTGCACATGTCATTATAATACTTTATTTTTACCTCTTAGATAGTGTCTGGAATTTAGAAAGCACTCAATAAATATCTATTGAATCAACGAATGATGAATAATAATAATGTCTAGTAATTTTTGAGTGATGACATGTGCCAGTCATAGATCATCTCATTTTAACACCACAACAATCTTTGGAAATAGATGTTATATTGCCCACAATATAGGTGTGGACTCTGAGGCTCATAAAATGGAAGGTCTTATCAAACCATCAATACTTTTAAGATCTGAGCTAAAAAAAGTAAGAAAAATCCCATTAAATATCCCTTTATATTCTATAGTAATCTAATTTTATATTCTGTTTTAGAGTAATGATTTAAGTATGTATCACCACCAACAACTAATAAATCAAACCAACTATATGTCTAATACCAGATAACTGTTGATTTTCAATTTTAAGAAATTGAGATTCAGCTTTATCATTTCAACTACACTATGGCCACGACATCTAAAACAGGACCCCAATAAAATGAATCATGTTGATGTGATTCAGTGAAGAGTCCAGGACAGAGACTCCTAGTTTAATTTTGTTATATTTATATCTAATTGTCTGCCTTACCTTCAGCAATCACTTAAATTCCCTGAGTTGGTAATTGGAAAAATTTGCATGAGATTATTTTATGGTCTTTTCCTTTTAGCTATCACAATCTTTGATTCTATGACTCAAATACAGTGTGTGTTGTCAGAACTAGATTAAGGGGCGTGCCAGCCTGGGTTTTGCAAATTGAATTTTCAAAGATGGCTGCACCAATATTAATCCCAGCCCACATGCTCTTCTTATAAAGTGATATTGAAAATCCTCTTTTGAAAGATGGGATCTATGGTCTAGCCCCTTGAACCTAGGTAGAGCTTTGTAATTACACAACTAGGAGAGCTTGGCAAAATTGACATACATGACTTCAGAGGCTAGGTTAAAAAAAGAAATACAGCTTTCACCTGGTTATGCCTCTATGCCCTCTCTCTCTCTCTCTCTCTGTCTCGACTTGTGCCTTTCGAGAACTGAGCTCCTATATAAGTAGTTCCAAAGCAGCCATCCTGGAGAGATTATATGGAGACACTAGATGGACATAAAGATGCCTGAGTAGCCCCTGATGTTCCTAGATGTCCAGGTCGTCCCAGTTTAAGCACCGGACATATGAGTGAAGAAGCCTTCATGATGCTAGCACCAGCTACCGTCAGATTGCCACTTGATGAAAGACACCTAACCAGAACCACAAAGCTGAGTTGCTTCTGAATTTCTGACTCTTAGAGATCATGAGAGATAATGAATAATTATTGTTTTAAGCCACTAAGTTTTGGATGATTTTTTACACAGCCAATTCACCGGAACAGTACCTACTTAAGGATTCCTTAAACTAAACTGAAATGGAGCAAGATGGATAAAATTGTATTTACTAGAATACCTGTAAGTGTATGAATGTGAACTTGTGTCCCACTGATGGTAACAGCATCTTGGCAGCACCAACGTTTAAGGGGGCCTATTTTGCGTATTTGTAAAATCTGGAGTAGGAGGAATGGAGTGGCAGAGTCAAAATATCTGCTATCATATCTAGAACCAGTAAATTAGTTTTCATATGGCCTACTGAGTTAGAGTGTGAAAAACAACAATCTTAGGGGGGCCCATCACAGAAAGGGGGCCCTCCTCCTATAGAGTGCAAGAGCTTTGAGTTTTTATAGCTCATTGGTGTGTGTTTCCACTATAGTGTTGTATACTCTTTCTCTATGCTAAACTTGAAGGTAAACTCTCTCATTGGAGTCTCCGGAATGCCAGTGAAAGCCTGAGTACTGGATTCAAGCCTCTGTGGTGGCCTAGACAGCAGCTTGGTAAAGATAGGACATCCCTATTGTGCCGGATTATATTGTTGTTCAAAACTATTTGCCCCCATCTTTGTAAGAAGTGCATCCTTGCCTTTGAAATTTGCAGTGCCTCTCTGTAGGTGGCATATACATTCTTGTTCCATTGTTAGACTCAGCCATGTGATTTGCTTTGGCCAGGGTAATGTGAGTGAATATTATTTATGCCACATTAGAACAGTAGTTTTAATATGATTGCTTCTGTTCTCTTCCCTGAGTATAGGACATTCCAGCCTGAGAATCTAATTGAGAAGATAGATGAAGTACAGCCACAGATAGAGGTGAACCCTAGCTGATGTGAAGTCTACATGTAATGGGAGCAACAGATAAACCTTTGTGGTATATGCACTGAGATTTTGGGGTTGTTTGTTACTGCAGAAAAAGTACCAAATGCACATGCCTATCAGGACCCTAATAGACTATCTTATGTGCCAGCTAGAGGTTGGGAGTACTGTGGCCTTTTATCCTTATTCTAAAAGAATATGTGAGTTTGTGAATGTGTGCATGTGTACTAAAAGTAAATTCTAGTTCAGATAAATTAAAGAATTTTATATTGGGTAATTTATTTTATTTTATTTATTTGACATAATCCCAAAATAAATATTAGTAATTTGGAAAGTCTACTTTTGGTTAGTTCATATTTATTATATTAAAGCCAGTGGAGTGAATTCATGCACAACTCTATCTTTGAAAATGCCTTTCAGGGGCAGTACTCTACACAAAACAAAAAACAAACTCATGGTGGTTGAGTTGATTCCAACTCATGGCAACCTCATGAGTTACAGAGTAGAACTGTTCTATTGGGTTTTCTTGGCTGTAATCTTTACAGAAGCAGATCAGCATACCTTTCTTCTGCAGTGTGAATTTGAACCACCATCCTTTAGGTTAGGTTAGCAGCTGAGAGCAAACTCAACTTTTTTTGTGCCACACAGGGACACTGGAGGAATAGTTTGCTAATCTGTTTTCTATTGATAAGGGGTTGTATTCATAAAGTCTGATTTTGTGCCAGAAACCCAAATCATACTAGCTTAAGCAAAGTAATAATAATATTAATAAATACCTTAATTAGTGAATTAAATGGATCTGTATGTACGTGAGCATGCATGGGTTGTGTGTGTGTGTGTGTGTGTGTTTGTGTGTTAAAGGGGGAAGATTAATTTGCTTGTGTAACTGAAAATGTCATCAGTGTTATCTCCTTCTCTCTTTCTGCTTTATTCTTTCCCTTTGTATTTCCCCTCTCCTCTTCTTATGTTTATCTTGCTCCGGTTCATCTCCATGTCTGAACTCTTGTGTTGGCTGTGTTCTTAGAGCTGGGGATAGGAGTCCCATCAGAAGCTACAGAGACTGGGAATATGGGGGGAAATTTTATAAAGGAAAATTAGGATGCTATTACTAGAAGAAGGAATAAATAATGGGAAAAATTAAAACAAAAAATATTCTATTACAGGAGTGAATCCCAAAAAGCATGTTCAAGATAGCACAGGTATTTGCTAAATTGTTGTCTAAGAAAAATGGGAAGTATTGAATGTAGGGCATTTATTTTGCTGAGTGGAATATGCCAATTTGGGCCAGAGCTGAATTGCTCTGGACCACAAAGGAGAGGAAAGGTAGGCCACCAACAGACTCTTACTGGCCTCCTCCCTCTCATAATATACCAAAAAAACAAAACAAAAAACCCACCAACCCTGTGGCCGATGACTCAGTTCTGAGGGTAGTATACAAGCTCTCATTTCAGGAAACCTAAAGCAACTCTTTAATCAGTTTGAATAGGGGCCACTGCAAATTTATGAGATTGGGGTGGTGGGGAGGACTTGCTTCAGTACTATTTTCTAGGATCTTGGGTTCTGAACACATTGTGATATCTTGAATCTAAAGATCTTCAATGGGAAGAATCAGTGCTCTGATAGATGATGGTGTCAGTGGGTAGGAACCTTCTCCCGCTGTAATTCTTTTGGTAGTGTTTTGTGTGCAAGTTACAGTGCCTTTATTTTTTTAAAAAACATTCAAATACAGTATGTAAAAAGGTTTTTAAATACAGTCTCCCAGGTGTCTGCTGCAGCCTCAAGTCCCTTTTCTTTCTTCTATTGTTCTCTTAATTGTTACTTCAAAACAATTAGCTGGGTATTCATATGCAAATGTGTGCAAATGAAAAGGGGCTCAATGTAACAGAATTTTGCCACTAGTTAGTTTCTACTTTTGGGTCTACTGATAAGATCTGCAAAAACCACCTTTTTTTTTTTTTTGTACCCATATTCCTTGGGGGCACAGAAGAGGAAGGGTGGCATGGAAACCACCTAAATATCTCAAAAGCCCAGCCATTGTTAACATCCTTCTTTAACTGGGAAAGTGTTTAGTAATTGTTTTTTCCATTGTCTGCCCTGCTATCTCTCACAGAGAATGTTCTGTTGAATCTTGCACTGTCACTGACTAGGTTAATTATTCAGAATCCAGAATGACAGTTGGAGTATTATAATCAACAAGGGAACAGGCAGGGAAAGGAATAATCTTCAGAAAAATAAATAGAACTTGATTGATTAGTTGATTGATTTCATTGCTTAAAGGGAAACCTTTGTTTCAAGGCATCACCAAATATTTATTAAATATCATGAGTTGAGGGAGATTTGATGAGTAAATTATATAAATATTTTTAAGTTTCTGATAAACAACAGATAATTTGAGGGATGAGGTGTAGCTAAAATCTAACAATAAATATTCCCATGATATGATAAAGTTGTCTGCAAAGTCTCTTTTTCTCTTCCATTGAAAGAAGGAGTATATTTTGATTCCCCTGAAATTAGGCTGGACTTAGTGATTTGCAGCTAATGTGGCCTTCTGGGACTTTAGAGGCTAGGTCATAAGAAGTCTTGTAGTTTTCACTAAACTATAAAAACACTTACTCTTGGAATTCAGCATTTCTGCTATAAGGAAGCCCAAGCAGCCTATGGATAGGCCCTCATGGATCAAAACCAAAAGCCCGAGCTAAGCTCTCAGCTTAGCCAACTTGCTATCCATGTGAGTGAGCCATTTTGGAGGTGACTCCCAACTAATGTCTCACAGATCAGAGATGAGACACCCAGCTGAGCCCTTCCCAAATTACTCATCCACAAAATCATGGTCCAAATAAATTGTTGTTTTAAGTCACTAAGTTTCAGGGTAGTTTGTTATGTTAACCAGAACACTGAATATGGATTAAAAAACAAAAACCAAAATCAGCTGGCTTTGTGAAAGCACTTATACTACATGGAAAATCTCCTTAGAAGAGCTAAATGCACAATCTCTTCACATATGGTTTAAAAACAGGAAGCCATTAAATTCAGTTTACAAATGCTAAAAAGAGCCTTTAATTGGTAAGGTTTCCTTCCTCACATTTGAAGCTTGGCTCTTTCGATGTCTGTTCAGTGGCAGCCCCAGAGGAGAGGCAAATGCACATTGGTGAGGATAAATGTGCTGGGCAAGACTCCAGTGTCCCCTGCACAACTACAGATGCCTCAGTGACTAATCTTCATCTGCAGATAATTCAGAAACAGGGCAGATCCTTTGGATTTGAAAATGGGAACTAAAACTCATCCATCTTCTCCTGATGGCGAAACAGGCTATTATTACCAGGTCAGATGATTTAATAGGCTAGGGGTGGAAAGGCACATGTTGATAATTAAACACTCCAGAATTCCATTCCAAAGCAAGTGTCCTTTAACAGCATGACTAAGGTTGGTTTGCTTTTCAAACCTTCTTCTCCTCTACTTCCATAATTCTGGGATGTGTTCAGGCATCAAGGCACAATTTTTTGATGGATAGAAATGATGTGTCAAAGTAAATCTCAACATGTTATATGGAATTACCTGTCCGGAATCAGTTTTGAAAATTCATAAATACACGAATGGGGTTCCTGGTTGGTATAAACAGTTCACATGCTCAGCTACTAACAGAAATGTTGGAAGGTCAAGTCCACCTAGAGGTACGTCCAAAGAAAGGTCAGGAGATCTACTTCTGAAAAATCACCCGTTGAAAGCCTTATGGAGCACAGTTCTACTCTATCACACATGGGGATACTATGAATCAGAATTGACTTCACAGGAACTGGTTTCTGGTCAAAAATAAATTGAACCACTCCTTCAGCAAATCTGGACTAAGTTCTAATAGACTGTGGTAGAGTGATACAAGAACTGTATTGTAGTTTTGGCTCTGCCTTGTGGCTCTTTGACCTTGAAAAAATTAGAGGGTCTTTGGTGCATTGGTTTGATCATCTGAAAGTGAGAAGTACTTGATTCTAAGATTCCTTCAAGCACTAAAGTTTGTACATTCTACAGATTTCATTGTCAAACTGAATCCTTCCCTCAACTGTAAGTTGGCTTATGGAGTGGTTAATAGGATACAGTTGCTGTCCAGTCAATTCAGACTCATAGTGACCCTATAGAACAGAGTAGAACTGCCCCATAGGGTTTCCAAGGAGCAGCTGGTGGATTCAAACAACCGACCTTTTGGTTAGCAGCCATGGTTCTTAACCACTGCACCACCAGAGTTACAGTTAATAGGAACCTGATTATTATGCTTTAGGCATATGCATGTATTTTCTCAGCGCTTTTAATTTACAATATTATTTGCTATTCTTTTTCAAAAATATTTCTACTTTTATAATTTAAAAAAAAAAATTGGTGTTGAGCCGATTCCTACTCATAGTAACCCCATAAGACAGAGCAGAACTGCCCCATCTGGTTTCCAAGGAGCAGCTGGTGGATTCAAACTGCTGACCTTTTGGTTAGCAGCCGAGCTCTTAACCACTGCACAATCAGAGCTTTTAACCACTGTGCAACCAAAGCCCTTAAACTGGTGGCACAATGGTTAAGAGCTACTGCTATTAATCAAAATGATGGAATTTGAACCCACCAGTCGCTCCTTGGAAACCTTATGGAGAAGTTTTACTCTGTCCTATAGGGTCACTATGAGTTGGAATCTACTCCACGGCAATGGATATTTTTATAACAGCAAATGTTTATTTTACTAATAACTAACTACGTGCCAAGCACTGTGCTAAATGCTTTACAAGTGTAATTTGATCCATTCCTCACAATAATTTATTGAGGTAAAGATGTAATTAATCTTATTTTACAGATGAAATTATGAGTCTCGAAGAAGCATAGTCTATTACACAAGAGTGGTAGAGCTTGGATTCAAATCCATGTCTGTCTGATGCCAAAGCCCATGATCTTTAATTTCTTTACTATACAAATTTATTTTAATGCTTATATTCAGCTTAAATGTCAGCAGGGGCTTTTTAAAGCAAAAATATTTAATTATCCATCTACTATGACTAGAAACAATGTAAAAATTGCTGCAAAGGCAGCAAGCCCAGTGAGAAGGGCTGTTCTACAAGGGGCGATGTTTGCATTGATCTCTTGGGTGATTCCTTCTCCATTCTCAGCTTGGAATGGGCTTCAGGGAGGAATTGAACTATAGTAGAGGGAAAGAAAATAAAATACTTTTTCAGCAAAATATCCTTTCTGCTCTTTTGAGGCAAGGCTGCTTGATGTTATTATCCGTGCATTGTGTACTTCCAGGAAAGGGACATTATATTTTAAGCTGGAGAGTTCCCATCTGGGCATTGCTGGCCATTTTCTGTTTCTGGAGTTGCAAACTCAGATTCCTCTTGACAACAGACTTCCATTGTCCTGAGTGGGGTCACCACTATGACCTCTGCTTTAAATAAATGTAGCACAAATAATCCATATCTGGGGCAAAATGGCGCTCTAGGCAGAAGCACCACGCCGTCCCTCCACAGCAAAGATCCGAAAAACTAAGCCGAACAGAGAATACAACAATCCTGAAACCCTAAAACATCAAATGAAGAGATAAAGAACTCAGCCAAGCACCAAATGGAGTGAGAAAACTGACA
>NW_004443970.1:11449814-11450822 GCF_000243295.1 Trichechus manatus latirostris
GCCATTTGTTGGCTGCTGGTGTTGCTTTTTTTCCACTTCCTTTTATTCCTTGCCTATTTATTCCTTTCCTATTCCTTGCCTCTCCCCACCTCCCCCTCCTTTCGCTCGAGTACCTCACTCCATGCGCCATCTTTGCTTCTTCCTGAGGGGCTACAGAGCTCTGGTAATTTGTGATATATGCTTTTCCACTCTCTACCCTTCTTCACCCACACTCGGCCCCCTCTGCTTCCCATGGACACAGTCTCTTGTCCAGAAACACCAGCCCGCACTAGCTGGCTCTCTGAGTGCCATTTGTTGGATGCTAGTGTTTCTTTTTTTGCTTCTTTTGATTTCTTACTTGCCTCTCGCCACCTCCCCCTCACTTCGCTCAAGTACCTGGCTCCGTGCGCCATCTTTGCTTCTTCCTGAGGGGCTGTGGACCTCCGTTCGAGTGTGGAGTGGCTTCCCGGTCTGGGCTGCCATGCTGGTGGGATCCCAGGGCTTTTGTTCGTTTGTTTGTTTCGAATTGTTGGTTTGTTTTCTTTCCCTTTTCTTCAGTTAGCCCTTTCTGGCCAGGCTGAGCTGTGTGGCAGGGAGACTCCCCTTCGGCTTCAACGGACGAGCAGAGGGATCCCTGAGGGCATTCCTTTTTATGTTGGGTTTTTTTTTTTTTTTTCTGTTTCTTTGGGGGCCTTTCTTGTTTCCTTTTTTTTTTTAAATTTGTTTTGTTTTCTTTTTCCTCATTTTCCCTTTTTGTCTTTCTTCATTGCTCAGTTTCTCGTCTCTCTCTATCTTCCTTCTCTTTCTGTTCCCTGAATACCTGGCGTTGTATACCTCCATGCCTTCTAGCCAGGCTGTACTGCAGCCCCTGAGAGCAACTTCCCCAGACCTCATAGCCGCACCGGTGGGATCCCTGGGAACTTTGCGGTTCTTTAACCTTTCTGATTCTTATTTATTCATTCTTTTCTTTTCTTCCTCCTCCCCTTTCTGTTTTTCTCCATTTCATAGTCTCTCATCTCTCCACTCCAA
>NW_004443970.1:11456988-11468207 GCF_000243295.1 Trichechus manatus latirostris
TGTAGTAACTGTTAAATGAGAACTATTTTGTTCTATAAGCCTTCATCTTAAGTGAGAATAACAGCACAATTGGAAGAGCGTAGTCAATGTCACTGAACTGTGTATGTAGAAATTTTTGAAATGGTGCATCTTCTGCTATGTGTATTTTCACCAAAAAAAAAAAGGTTGAGCAGTTAGAGGGTTGATATGTTGTGGGGTTGTTAACCAATGTCATAAAACAGCATGTGTACTTCTGTTTCATGACAAACTATTTGTTCTGTAAGCCTTCACCTGAAGTACAATAAAAAAAGAAAAAAATAATCCATATCTGTTCTTTGGAAGGGCGTAGGTGTGTAGCAGCTCTTTGTGACTTAATCAGGGCCTGGGTTCAGGCTGAACGGGCCCTGTTACTCCTTCCTACAAACCCAAACCTACTGCTGTAGAGTAGACTACGACTCATAGCAACCCTAAAGAATAGAGTAGAACCGCCCCATGGGATTTCCAAGGAGCACCTGATGGATTTGAACTGGGGACCTTCTGGTTAGCAGCCGAGCTCTTAACCACTATGCCACCAGGGTTTCCCTCCAAAGAACCAAAAAAGATGGTAGGGTGGGTACATTTGCATAAGTAAATGTATCCATTAGAGGAGATTCCAGTAAAACCAGTTGCCCTTGAATTGATTCTGACTCTTGGCAATCCCATGTGTATCAGAGTAGAACTGTGCCCCATGGGATTTTCAAGGGTTGATTTTTCAGAAGAAAATCACCAGGTCTTTCCTTCAAGGCACCTCTGAGTGGACTCCAGTCTCTAGCTTTTCAGTTAGCAGCTGAATGTGTTACTGCAACAACGCAGATTGGAGCCGCCTGCCGCAATAGCCAATTCTGACGCAGGGGTGAGGTGAGTAGCAAGAATTTTATTCTGTATCAATATATAGGAGACAGAGGGAATAGATTCCTCCAAAAAAGCCGTCTCTCCCGCTGGAGATCGGCTGAAGGCTTTTATAGGGACAGGATTATGGGTCTTAGAAGTTTATGTTAGTTCCCCCTTGAGGTAGTCATGTCTCACATGAGTTAATCTTTTACTGATATTCTTGGGGGTTATCTGGCAATATTCTGGTTTTCTTGTCACAAGACGGGTGCTTTGTTCGGTTTTTCATCCTTAGATCATTATTATTCGTTTTCCACCCTCCAAGGAGGAACATCAGTTAATCTTAAACCTTTTGTAGAGACTGGAACCGGAGGGAAAAACAAGATCATGAGACAATGTGGTGGTTAGCAATCGGGAATAATAATAGTGAGCCGGTCTGTGTAGCCTCTTCCAAATGTGTTAACCATTTGCCCCACCCAGGGGCTTCTGGACCAGGTTAGGGGTTTCAAAACATTTAGAATATGTTTAACAGGTTGGCGTGGCCTTGACTGAGACCAGCTAGCAGGCAAGGTCAGAAGCAGATGAGGGAAGAGTTACTGTAGCAGACACGGTCCATGATTCAATACCCAGATGCACTTGGCTTCCCTTTACCGTTTCTTTGCACATGCTATTTACTCTTTCACTCTGCCTGAAATTTTCTTATCATTTATCTTCCTCACTCAGCATCTAATCATCCAACAATCCAAGAATTGTGTGTTTTGGAAATGTGGCCAAGTATATAAAAATTATGAGATAATAAAGCTGTAATATTCCTACTTCTTATTTTTTTAATTTAACCTTCCTTTGGAAAGTCCCTGACTCAGCTGTCTCTTTTGCATCGTTTCTACACCAACACCGTACTTCAGCTGACATGGCTTCTGCCCTCATTTACTCCTTAATTCTTCCTTCTACCAACTACTCCAACTTTTATATCCTTTTTGCTGTTAAAATGGCTCTTATTATTCACCCTTCTTCTCTATCCCAAGACATCCTTAATATCACCTGATAGCTTGTTAGATACGCAAATTCTCAGGTCCCATCCCAGACCTCAGGAGCCCTGAAGGCATAATGGTTAAGCACTTGGCTGCCAAAGAAAAGGTTGGTGGTTGAAACCCACCTAGCAGCTCCATGGGAGAAAAGACCTAGAAATCTGCTCCCATAAAAATTACAGCCTACAAAACCCTATGGGACAGTTGTACTTTGTCATGTGGGGTCACTATGTGTTGAAATTTACTTGATGGCACCTAAAAGCAACTACGTTGGTGGGGCTCAACAATTTGTAACAAACTCTTCATGCCATTCTGATGCACATTCAATTTTGAGAACCATTGGTCTAAGTGCCACAGCACTTTGGATCTTGATATTTAACGGCAAGTTTTAGAAATTAAAAACAAAACAAAAAACACCACTACTGTAACAAACACAAAAATATCCCCACACAGCAAGCAAATAAACAAATATAAGTTATTTCCTCAGGATCATGGCTCTTAGAAATCATAACTGCTTTAGCAATTAGACAATTGTATCTGTTTATTTCTGTGTTGTATCTATCTGTCTACAGAGCCTGTCGATCTATATCTGAAAAATCAGCCATTGCAAACCCTATGGAACAGAGTTCTACTCTGACACATACGGGTCTCCATGAGTCAGAATTAACTCCATGGCAACTGATTTACAGCGGTAGTAGGGGCTGTAGCTCAATGGTTGTAGGGTAATATGACGATAAGGAAATAAAATAAAAGACAATCCAATTACTGTCTTACAAAAGTAGTTTAAGTAGAGGCAGGGAGACCAGGAACTTATTAGTTCATGGTAAATTTCAAGGTTCACCCAGAGAGATTCTGATTAGTTTGTCTAGAGTGCAGCCAGCACATCAGAATTTTTAGAACTTTAAAGGTAATTGTGATACACAGCTAGTTGTTCAAACCAGTGGCCGTAGCCCTTTGTATCTATTGAAAAGTCTTATGATTTTATAATGCTAGGTAACAGAGAAGACTACATGCAACTAGCCAAAAGCTAAAGCATCTTCCTTCTCCATTCTGACTGTTTTGTGTATGTCTTCTCAGTCTACCTCTTCAGTAAGCACCTGAAGGGACACCATCTCTCATAGTCCTTCTCTCACCCCCTACAGTGGCAACTACTTATTAAGTCCTTAATAAATACAAGCTGACTGGTAGAATGGAATCTTGGATTGTGTACTCCAACTCCTTTGCTTCAACAACTACACAAATAAAAAATGAATACATGCAAGTGAATAATTCTCTTCTGTGATAGAGAGCAACGAGCACATGTTGGAAATTTTACCACATCTAAACTCAGAGTCTAGGGTCTGAGCCTGGGCAAGTCAAATAATGGAAACACTTATAGGCAAACTTAGCTTCTATTTAATAAGTAGTTTCTCGTTTTCTATCCTCTGTTTTGTACTTTTGTTGCTTAGTAAAACAACTCCAATGCAATAAGCCACTTAGTAAGGCAAAGTTTATTCTAGGACTGCTGTTAGATGTATTAAGATTGGACAGGTGATCAAAAGAAATTTCCTTCCTACATAACTAAATTATGGATGGAAAGACATTCTTGATCCTCTGTCCCTCACCTCCACTTTCATGCCTTGCCACTTTGCTTTGTAATTTAAAAAAAAAAAAAAAGTCTTAAGAATGTCAGGATTCTAAGATATACATTACAAAAACAATAATCTGAAAGTCACAGTCTCCTCTCCCCAACCTCCTGCCACCAAATCAGAGTAAAACCAAGCATATGCCATTAAGTTCCCCAAAATAAGTTTCCTATCTACCCATCCATTATAGGATTTTTCAATTAAGCCCAGCACACCCTGATTTGTTTGGAGAGATAAATTCCACCCCCAGCATTTCTTTAATAATCCTTTTATACTTTCTTCTTATCTCTCCTCTTGCTGCTATTGTTTGATAGTGCCACTTGAACAGGTCTTTGCACAAGGTTACTCAAATTAAACATTAGTTAGCTCAAAAAGTAGCTACAGAAAACTACTGACAGTATCTAGCGAGATAAACATCCACACACCAAACTTTTGAGATTTCTTTAGTTCTATTTTCATTATCTCAAGGGAATTTTTTTTTTTAAAAACCATCTGGCTTGCTTTCTGTGTGTTCCCAAATATTAGGCCTTCTTGTGCCACTGCTCGTGTGGCGTTAGTAATTGGCTAGATTTCATTTTGAAGATAGCAAATTTAATGTTTACCTGTTCTGTGCTTGGGTTCAAGTGACTGAAACTCTATAGCTAGTCACTCCTTTGGATTAAACAACAGATTAAAGGAAAAAATCCTTTAAAGTCTCTGGGTGGCGCAAAAGGTTAAGTGCTTGACTACTAACCAAAAGGTTGGCGATTTGCACCCACTCAGAGGCGCCCAGAAGACGAGACTAGTGGTCTGCTTCTGAAAGGTCGCAACCTTGGAAACCCTATGGAGCATAGTTCTTTTCTGCACACATGGGGTCGCTATGAGTTATGATCAACTCGATGTAACTAACAACAACAACATATTTCTCTACACAAGACCAAAAGAATTTCTTTGCTAACACCTAACAGTTTATCAGAGAAGGCCCTCTTGTAGGAAACTTAGATAAGGAGAGAACACTGGATGCCTAAATGTCTGGGGACTGGCCACTGTAAGGGGAAGAGGAGGCCTAGAGAGGGAATGTTACGAACAGGAAGTATCACAGTTACCATTTGTTGGCTGCATAGTTAATCAAGGGCAAACATTGATTAGCAAGCCCCGCTCTAGGGCAGGAATCATCTCTTTTCCTGTGGTTTAGTGGAATAAGCACAAACTTCAGGGTCAGACGTGTTTCTGGGGGAAATTCTGCTCTCCAGTTATTACTTATGAAATAGAGATGCTATTTAATCTCGTTGGGCTCAGTTTCATCATCTGTAAAAGTGTTATAATTACCTACATCTAACAGTCTTGGTGGCGCAACAATTAAGTGCTAGGCTGCTAACTGAAAGATTGGCAATTCAAACCAACCCAGTGGCTCCGAGAGAGAAAAACCTAGCCATCTGCTCTCATTAAGATTAACAAAAACAAAAAAATAAACCTGTTGCCATCAAGTTGATTCTGTCCCTATACGACAGAGTAGAACTGCCCCATAAGGTTTCCAAGGAGTGGCTGGTGGATTCAAACTGCTGACCTTTTGGTTAGTAGCCATAGGTCTTAACAACTGCACCACCAGGGCTCCCTGTAAAGATTATGGCCTAGAAAACCCTATGGGGCAGTTCTACCCTGTCACATGAGGTCACTATGAGGTGAAAAGGACTTGACAGCACACAACAACAAGAGCAATAGTCTTGTTGTGAAAATAAAATGGAATAATGTATAAAGTGTCTGGTCTGTACAGAGACTAAATAAATACTAGTCCACACCCAGCATAGGAATCTTCCCTCAGTCTCATACACTGTTTAGCTTTTATGCCTTTCCCCCTGTCCCTCCAATGGGTGAAAGAAAGACTATCATTTAGGCAGAGAATGTAAAAGCTGTGTAAGAGTCACTGATAACTTGGAGCTGAACAGATGGCTGTGCTGCAGTGAAAGAATTCTCGCCTTCCATGTGGGAGACCCGGTTCAGCTCTCAACCAATGATCCTCAGGCACATCCACCACCTGGCTGTCCGTGTAGGCTTGTGTGTTGCTATGATGCTGAACGTGTTTCAGTGGAACTTCCAGACTAAGACAGACTAGGAAGAAAGTCCTAGCCATCCACTTCCAAAAATCAGCCAGTAAAAACCTTGTAGATCACAATAGTCCAGTCCTCAACTGATCATGGGGTGGTGGAGGACCAGGTAGTGCGTGTAGTTGCCATGACTCTGGGCCAAGTAGACAGAAGCTAACAACGACAACAACAACAAAATATCCTCCTTCCCTCAATCCCCAAGGAAAATAAGAAATGTCTGGGTTGGACTTTGAAGAGATAAAATTAGATTCTCCAATTTCCAACAAAGTACTTTCAACTGCTGAAAACTACTGAGAAACGATCCTTCTATTTTTTTTTTTTTAAATTCATGTACAGATACTCAAAAGACCTCCATAAAATTCATCAGAAGAAAAACAGGCACCCCTAGATTTTACTGTATTATGCAATACATAATAATATAGTCTTTTATTATAGCATATACTATTACTGGCATAAAAAAGTTGCTGTTGAGTCAATTCTGACTCATGATATTAGTATACCGTATATAAAGATATATACATAAATATATATAAACTTATTTATAAATAAATATATTTTAGTATATTTATAAATACATACATATACATACATGTATGCATTTATAAATGTAATAATATATATTCATTTATATATAAATATATATATGTACATATATATGGAGCCCTGGTGGTGCAGTTGTTAAGAGCTAAGGCTGCTAACCAAAAGGTCAGCAGTCTGAATCCACCAGCCTCTGCTTGGAAACCCTCTGGGGCAGTTCTACTCTGTGCTATAGGGTCACTATGAGTTAGAATCCACTCAATGGCAATAGGTTTGGTTTGGTTTGGATATATATGTGTGTGTGTGTGTGTGTGTGTGTGTGTGTGTATGTATTTCCCTTCACAATTAGGTGGCAGAAAATGAAGGAGAAAATACAGAATCAGCAGTGACAGCCTGTTCATGGGTTATCGGTTTTCAAGTAATGTGGAATACAGGGAGAAATAAAAAGGTGTTGTGTATTTGTGTGTGTGTGTGTGTGTGTAAATAAGGGCAAGGAGAAGAAAGATGATACAAGGAAGAAAAGAGAAATTCTGAAGGCTTCCAGTTGTTAAGAATCAATCCTTGTGCCTCCTGAAATCCTCCAGGATGACTGCCTAGGTGAGAGCAGAGAATATTTTCTTTTTATCTTTCAGTCACTGCCTTTGTAGGGTATAAAATAAGAATATTGATCACTGGAAGGTGATAATGGCTTCTCAGTCAAAATGTTATTTGTTGTCGGAATTCATTTCCCTGTTGCTTGATTTTTATGTCACTCTCCCCAGTCCTTCAATCTTCTTCAGATGTGGTCAGTGTACTGGCAGGTACCAAGGAGAATTGACAGTTGACACATCCTTAGAAGAGATCCAGCCTGGCCAGTAGGTACCCTGCCAGAACTCACCCTTCACTTCCCAGCCCCCTGCTGCGTTCTACTCTTCATATCAAAGAACAATTTCAATTACTAGTTCTGAAGAGATTGCGAATTAGGATAGTTTACCTCCCTCCCCTGAGGTTCAGTTCTCAAGGGAACTGGTGATAATACTCTGGAGAGACAGAAGTATTTAAATATGCAAAAGCTACTTTAAAAATGTGAACAATGAGAGAAAGAAAGCGATTTTGACTGAAGGAAGACAGCAAATTCTAGACTCTCCTGGAGGAAACCCCAGTGTCATCCAGTCAGGGATAGGACACATGGCAGCTTTGAGTTACATGATTAAGAGAGGTAATATCAGGAGCAATAACACGTATTATTAGAGATGGAAGGAACATTAATGGAAGAAAGAAAAGAAGGGTCAAATAATAATAAAGATGATTCCAATGACACATGGAGTTAAAAATAAGAATTAAAATAAAAAATTAAATATAAAAATATAGAAACTAAAGATTATTTGTGGTTACCAAGAGGGGGAGGAGCCCTGGTGGCACAGTGGTTCAGCACTTGGCTGCTAACCAAAAGATCAGTGGTTTGAACCCACCAGCTGCTCTCCGGGAGAAAGATGTGGCCATCTGCTTCCACAGAGATCACAGCCGTGGAAATACCATAGGACAGCTCTACTGGTCCTATAGGGTCTCTATAGAGTTGCTATGATCGGAATCCACTCGATGGCAACGGGTTTGGTTTGGTTTATAGTTAGACCACTGAATGACAATGTAAATGCATTACTAAGTGAATTAATAAGCAACGAATGAAAAAAGTTGGGGAAAACAAACAAACAAAAAACAACAACAACAACAAAAAAAAACAGAAGAAAGCCAATGAAGCAATAGGAAAACCAATCAGAATTTTAGTTGGCACTGCAGAAGAGCAGTGACATAACCTCCACTATGGTAGGGATTTTAGTCTGCTTTGTTTATTGCTATATCCAAGCCTAGAACAGTGCCTGGAGCATTATAGGTGCTCAATAAATATTTAATGAACAAATAAACTTCAATAATATGTAGAGAATATTGTCAAATATGTGGTTCTTTGAAAAGATTAATATGATATAGATATTTCTGGCAAGACTGACCTACCAAAAAAAAAATATACAAATAAACAATATAGAATGAAAATAAAGTAATAAATATATATATAAGAGCTTTAAAAATAATAAAAAAGTATAACTGCTGTACTCTAATACATTTGAAAACCTAGAAAGAAGAGGGAAATTAGTATAAAAATATTTAAAAAGCCAGAATTTGGGTAAGAAGAATAAAAATTTGAATAGACTGATAACTGTTAGAGAAATTGAAATGGTAGTTTTCGGTTTCTCTCCCAAAGAACCCTCAGGTCCAAACAGCTTCATAGGTGAGTTCTCTCAAACATAGATAATTCTTATTTTATAAAACATTTTTCAGAAAACTAAAAAAATAAAAGAGAGAGAGAAAGGTACCCAAGTTTTTATGAGCCTAGTATAATCTTGATTTACAAACCGGATAAGGAGAATACAAAAATAAGTCGTTTATAGGTTTATCTATTACCACACAAAAGACTAATCATATAACTATTTTAATAGGTACAGAAAATTAATTTACTAAAGTTCAATGTCTATTTTTGGCATACACTTAGAAAAATCAGTAGTAGAATGAAACTTCTGTAACTTAATAAAGGCTGTACAATGAAAATTTATAACAACTTTATTGAAAAAATGTAAGCCACATTTTTTCAAGTTTAGGAATAAGACAATGATATCTTTATAACCACTATTATTTAATATAGTGCTGGATTTCCTGAGTAAATGCTGTGAGAAAAAAGAAGAAATAAGATATGTAAGGATTAGAAGAGAACAGATACAAGTTATAAGTAAATAATCATCTATCCAGGAAATCCAATACACTCCTACAATAAAATATTAGACTTATCTAACTGACTATTCAATTTATAAAAATAAACACTATCCCTTTTTACCGACAATAATTATCTAAAAAATAGAATAACATACATACCATTCAAATAACAATAAAAAACTATATATAAAATATCTAAGAAATTATCTGGCAAAGAATACAAAATACTTTTACAAAGAAAATCTTTCAACATTATTAATTAACCTAAATGAAGCTCTAAAACAAATATAGAGATTGCAATATGTTCTTTGATGATTCAACTAATATTATAATGAGGCCATTAATTTCTAAATTTCATCAATAGATTCAATAGAATCCTAAAAAAATTTTTAATTTAATATTTTGTCAGAAGTGAACCTTTTATTCCAAAGTTTAAAATAAAGACAAAGGATCTATAGATAGTGTTTTTAAAAAGAAGAAGAACAAGGCAGAACTCTCTCTCTGCGTAGATATATCACAAAAGAAAAAAAAGGTGAAAAAATGACACTAATGCAAGGAGAGACAAATAGGCTGAAGAATAAGAAACAAAGCTTAAAACCACTCCCATTTTTTTATGGTAACTTGATTCAAATCAATTGAGGAAGGAAAACTGACTCAATTTATAGAAAAAAAAAGCTTGATCCCTAACTTAAACCCTTTGATGTGGAGTCGATTCCATCTCATAGTGATCCTAACTTAAATCATACAAAGAGAGGATTTCTAGATGGATTAAGGATCTAAATATGAAAGATAAACATATAAAGCTCTCAGATTAAAAATAGGAAAAAAAATCCTTTTGCTGTGGAGTGATGAAGGATTTCTTTAACAAGATGGGAAAAGGAAAGCAATAAAGTGAAAAAATGGTGATTCTGACTATTTAAAAACTAAAGCTTTCTGCTTAATAAGGAAATCATTGATAAAACTGATGACAGATAATAGACCGAGAAGAATTATTTCTGATATTAAAAGCAAACATAAGATTAATATTGAATATAAAAGGAAATCCTACAAGTCTATGAAACAGAAAAAAAAACATGTAAAAAATAGTTAAAAGATGTGAATAAGGAATTGACAAGTGAAAATCAATGTTATTAATAATAGTATTAACATTTTTACTATTATTCAGACTTCTGGCTTGAAAAAGCAGAAGAAGACTTCATTGGAATGTAGTGCCAGTAGCTTTGAGAATGGAGTAGAAGTGGGTGTTAAGAAGATGGAACTATCACCAGACCTGTGCAGACTCTTAGCTTCTATGCATTTGAAGCCTCAGACACATCTCTCCATGGAGCTAGAAATGGATAATAGGAAAATGATAGATGATACATAGGAACCAAGAAGACAGTCCTTGATCAGGCATGGACCAGTAATTTGAAATTTGTTTCCAAAATTGGAGGGTGGTGAGATACCCAAGAAAGAAGCAGTCAACTCCAGCGTGGCAGCGAAGGAGTTTTATTAAGGGAGACTTACATACAAGGCATTCCCTGGCGGCTGCAGGACCAAAGCAGATCTCAGTGCCCTGCAGCAGAAGGGCAGAGGCTTTATGCTGGTGGTGGGCAATAGCTGTTACAAGCCAGGGGCTTACATAAGAATGACTCAGCAAACTGTAGTGAACTAGCAAAACACATGAGGGTGCTCATGTTCAGCCTTGAAAAGCCTGTTTCCCCTTCAGTCCACCCCTCAAGGCCTGCTCTTACAATCTGGCACATTCCCCTTCTTGTGCTGTAGTACAAAAGACCCCATTTCCTCTCCACCGAGTACAGATATAGAAGCGAGGTTGGCCAGCTGCTGTATGGTGCCTGCACATGTGCAAGAGGCAGAGAAAGTTACTGTATACCCGGAACAGGGGGAAGGCTTCTCTGATAAAGAAAAGGAACCAGGAGAGAGAAGGCAACCCAGTTTCCATCTTCCTTATCAGAGAAGGTTCTGGGCCCAAGGCCTGCACTTAGGCGGCCCAGATGGGAGGCGTAGAGGAAGACCATTTCCCCAACAATCTTCATGACCGTTTATGAGACATTTTCTGTTTTGTATTTGCTTTTAGAAAAGGGCAGTGGGGAAATGGGAAGGGATCTTAAGATATGAGTTTAGAGGCATTACAATAATCAATGGAACCACAACCAGATGAATGTAATTTGGGGGCTGTTATATACCAACTTTTTTATATCTCAGGTTTAGTTTGGAAATCTGAGGTAGATAAGTGCTAGATATTGATTCTATAAAAGCAAATAGAGCATAGTCTCTGTCCTCACAGGTCTGGAAACCTTTCTTGTCTCTCTAATAGAAGAAATAGTTATATATCTGTGTGTCTGTATATATATATA
>NW_004443970.1:11468307-11514155 GCF_000243295.1 Trichechus manatus latirostris
GAAAATGGATAAGCATGTTGCTAGAGCCATGTCTGTCCAAGTCCAAAGAATATTACAGAATAAGCAAGAATGGGAAAATGGACAAGCATGCTGCCACAGTCACGTCTGTCCAAGTCTAAAGAATATTACAGAATACACAAGAATGGGAAAATGGACAAGCATGCTGCCACAGCCACGTCTGCCCGAGTCCAAGGAATATTACAGAATAGGCAAGAGTGGGAAAATGGACAAGCATGCTGCCATAGCCATGTCTGCCCGAGTCCAAAGAATATTACAGAGTTATCAGTATATATTAACATTACAAATGGGCAAAACCATTGAAAGCTTCACCTTTTCACAGATTGGCTAGAAACTGTGATCCTACATTTTGAATCATCTTTCTTAACAATCATTGGTAGAGGTTTCAGTAACAAGAGTCAGGACGGTCTTCATTGGCCCAGCAAATTTCTATTCACTAAATGCTAATAGAAACAGGTAAGAGTGGAAAGTTTTTTGTGTTCTGTTTGGCTTTATGTGAAAGTTTTCCCTAAAATACATTTTCCAAGATTATCTTAGCTATTGTCTTTATACCTTAGGGCCCAGTTGATGTGCCCTTGTGAGTCCTTGTGAGCCCAGCTCCAGCCAGGTCACATTCTCTATGCTCAAGGAGGGGAAATAATAACTCCAATATTATTTCTTAAATTATTCCCTCCTTTTGATTGGAGATTGGAGGTAACACTTCGATGATCTATACCTGGACTTAGTTAAGCTCCTAGATGGCAGCCACTGCAGGCTCTTTAAACTCATGGTGCTGGTTTCCACTGGATACCATCTGGTTCTTCATTAGGATCTTAAGTAAGAGTGATGGTCTCATCAATCATATTGCTGGAGTGAGCGGACTCAACGTATATCAACATTTCAGCCTGAGGCCTTCTTTTGCCTTTTAGGTGCATAAGACAATAGAGAATAAATTTTATTATGCCTGATGCTATCAGGATGTAGACTAAGAATATTACTATTCCTTGCAATAGTGATTTTGCCCATGTACTTATTCCTGATGGTAACCAACCAAACAAATCTGGTGTTTGTAAGAGTGTTACAGTGTGTAACCAAGTAGCTTACTGTTTAATTCTATGTATATCTTGTTCTACTTCTCCTGTGTTATTTATCCAAATGTAAGAGGAGGTATTTGCTACAGCAGACTACACTAATAAACAACTAAGGCTATTTCGTTATCTCATGTCACCTTGGCTTATGAGATCAGAGCTCACTGTTGTGCTTCCATCTCATCTGTTATTTGTCCCATAGTGACGGATAAATTTTCTTAAAGATTTCTCCACTTCAGATATACCATAAGTAGGAATTAAAGCTACCATCCATATGCTGAGTGTTGGACCAATGGGTTTTCTTCTGACTTTCATTTCACAATTTTAACATTACCTTTTCAGTATTTACTAGCATTATTACTATGAATATCTAAAGATAATCCTGAAGTTCTCAAAGTGCACTGCCCACACATTCATCAGGAATCTAAACAAGAGATTGCCCACATAAATTCACTAACAGTTGGAAAGGGATCATCTAAATTAGTACAGTCGGATCTACCACACAGAAACATATATCCATAAGGAGTACACAAAGTTTGCCTAGAAGAAACAGAAAATATAGAAAAATTTACATGTGACAACAAAGTTTCCATTAGAGAATTTATGATTAGCAATATAATACAGGATGGATCACTCCTGTTGGAGGTCTTCAGTTAGTTTGTTTAAAACATACTAAATGTTCTTCCCAAGGGTAAACTGCCCCTCCTTGGTTTACTGATTAACAGTCATGGGTCACTTTCTCAGAAGCAGAAATGGAAACAACGACAAAATGGAGCTTGACCCATGAGGTCCATCTTCTCTGAGAACCTAGTTTCTTTAAGATACAGAATTTTCTGCATCATAAAAGGGTGACAGTTTGATTACAAACATTAGACAGGTATTTCATACTATATTGTCTTAAAGACTGATTAAACTAATTACTGATTTACCCTAAATGTAACTCTCAGTGTGATCTTTGAAGTTAGTTTCCTAAAACAGACTGAATTCTTCAAAAAAAAGCACAATGCCCACAGCAAAATGATCTTACTAGTTTATCTGGACCATTGTCTGACTCAAAAGTGGCTTCATGAACCAGTTTTTTTTTTTTTTTTTTTTTTCTCTTTCTCAAAGCTCGAGGTTCAAAAGGACACCCAAAGACAATAGCCTGTGTGGGTTACCTCAGCCTCCATGAAAGCCAGAAATCTGGATTCCAGGAGAATTACATACAACTCTCTCATCACTCTTTCCTTTTGATCATGATCTTGTTATAGAATCTTTTATCAAAAATGCTGAATAAATAGTAATTGGGCATCATTTGGTTTTTAAGATCTCAGGTACTATACAGCAAACTAGGAAGTAAAACAGAAACGCTAATGATAATATTAGGCCAATTGTCTGAAACAACCAATGAAACCATGACCCTAAAGTCTTTGAACCAAGGAAAGAAATCTCATGAGGTGTTTATCTATACATAAGCCGCATCAGTAACTGCTTTTCACATGCCTCAACAGCAACTATATTCTGCAAAACCTCAGACTGAGTATCAATATAAATACAGCAACTTTTATCTATTAAGGCACAAACTGTTTCTTAAGAGAATAGGAAGGCTAATACTATTCTATTTGTAAAATCATAGCTCAAATTTCAGATACTTCTCTGGTTATGATATTTAAAACTTTGCTAAGTTTACCAACAGGAACTTCCAGTTCAAGAGTTACAATAGCTAAACCCATCAGTTAGATAATTTAGAAGAAAGGAAAATAGTTTCTTATATCCAGAAAGTAGGACCTTAAAACATCAGCAGTATTCACACATTAAAAAAGCCATATTTTCCTTTAGTTTACTCAGTCTTATGTAGTTAATTTCTGTTCCACATGATTCTGTATCATCCGCAGTCTGTGAACTCATCAGCTTCTGCATAAGAGTTCTGGAAATCTTTATTGAGTCTAGGCATACTCTTTTTCACAAGTCCAATATAGTCCATCTTTTGGTTGAGATATTTTGGTTAAATATTTTCAGCAAATCAGCAAAGTAAAAACTTATCTGCAGATGACAAATCTTAATATGGCCATGATTAAGTCATAAAAATAATATTCTTAATAGTAAAAGATCTGATAGAAATTAATTACAAGCACAATGTAAAGGCCAAATGAAACCAGTTTTAAAAAAAGAAAACTTTAGATAAAAATATTTCCAGATGTAACCATCAACCATTTTCAAAGAGCTTCAGATGTAGTACATAATAATTCTGAGACAAAATACCATATAGTCAGGATATACCAAGAGTATACCAAGATTATCAAATCTCTAAATACCTGAATTGTAATAAAAAAACTTCATAGGTAAATGATGTGAATTTCCCAATCAAGCCATTGGCTTTGATGATGCTAGATTCAAAAAGATAAAGTTGCGACCAAGTTAACAATAAAGAAATAATATTATAGGTCACTGTGAAACAATACTTAAGTTATTTAACCAAAGTTCTTAAAGTAAAAACCTTAGCTTTCTTTTCTAAAAGCCATGTGGCTTAGTATTCAGACTCAGGAATCTTATTCTACTGAAAGGCCAAACCTTTGTCTTCCAGGCAGATTACACAAAGAATAAATTAACACTTTAACTCAGAAATCAAAGAAAATTTTGTTATTTTAACAGCAAGAAACCCAATTCTTTGTTTTATATGCTACTTAACATCGAAACTCCTAAAAGTCTCATAAATTAAACCATTAAACTTTAGTCAGATAAAACTTGACCTTATCAAATAAATTTCTTTTTCAATAAACCTCTTAAACTTTGCCTTTGTCGCATATCTCTTACAGTGCATCCCTTTAAATGGCAAAAATGAACAAACTCATTAGCAGACTTAAATATATATATATTCTTCTTTTTGTGGCATAAAAAGACAAAGTATATAAACTTAAATAATGACAAATATCTATTAACTCAATTTAAAATCAATAAGCTGTCTAAAATGTCTTGGGAATTATTTTAAGCCTGTATACCATAAAACGTAACTGTAAGCGTAAGAAAAGTCTGATTAAACATTATAAGATTTCATTCAACTTTTCCTACTTTGCATATTTTTCCCAATCTAATTTTAGCCCTTAAAGATTTTATCAACTGGCTTTGGAAATCACAAAGTATCTGCTCAATTGACCAATCATTTATATGGATATCACCTTAAGTATCTGGCTACTGCTGGAAACATTTTTCCAGGCCACTTCAGGTGTGTCTCCTTGTGATTTCTATTGTTTGACTTCTTAGAGTTCCCCCATAATAGAGAGAACTTGTTTACAGTTCTATGATTGGGATCCACCCAATTTCTGATAACTATAGCAAAGCAACAATTTTTCTTATCTTTTGTCTTAAATGAGTCTCCACCTAGCTGGAAAGGGTTTTTCAAAAGCTTCCATGGAGCTGTATGACCTTGGAGACTAGAGGCTGGAGAGGCCTGATTTTGCCCTGCCTTCACTCTCTTGACTCGTGGAAGACATTTACATATGTTTAAATTGATGGAGGCATTTTGAAAGGCTACCTACCCAGTAAATACCAAAGCTCTTTAGCAATTTTGTAAATGAATCCATCAATTCTTGGCTAGCAAGACTGGGGCTGGGTGTGTCATCCAAATTGATTTACATATGTTTAAATTGATCTAGGAATTTTGAAGGACAACAGATAAGTAATCTCTTTTTTTACTGTTCTGGAACTGCTACTTTTACTTTAAGACAAAACTGTCGTTTTTCCTTAAATAAAACACATTTCGTATAATATCTAGCTTAAGTTGTTACTTAGAAAGGCTTCACTTTTAAGATTAACATAGTATAAAACATAAAGATCTTACTGTACTTTTTAAATAGACCAAATTATATCAAAGTTTCTCCAAGTAGCTATTAAAAATCTAAATCATAAGACAGACACAAGATGCAGTTTTTTCTGGATGAAGAAAGAACTGACGTTCTATGACCAGCCTTACGAAAAACAGCAATTCTTAGCCACAACCTCCAACCTGATATAAGACAGAAACTTAGACACGACACTCTAGACCAGAAACAAGCTCTTAGAACAAAAGGAGACAGAAAGACCACATAAACTCACCAGATAACCACACAAAACAAGGATATGGGGACCCTAGTTTCTTAAAGGCTAAGATCAACTCAATTCAATGGAAAAAACAGGTTCTAGAGCCTCAGATGGAGGAATATTAGACCTTTTGACAAAACCTGAGCATCAAGCAAAATTTCCCTAAAGGAAAGAAAGCACACAAATAAAAGCTTATTTTTTCAAAGTGGTCACTGAAATTCCAAATTACTTCTAGTATACTCAGTTTACAGTGTTTTTAAATATGAACCCCAAACCAGTGTCTCAGAAGTGGGGGTGAAAGTCAGGCCCATTCATCAAAGATGTTAAGTGATAAGCTTCACATTTTTGGTTTCCTTTAAACTTAATTCATTCTGCTGGCTAGAGGCCTAGTTTCTTATTTTAGACTTTAAATAGACTAGTTCTTCCAATTGGAAAGTACTTTAAAGCTACTGATGAGTTTAATTTTAATGTTGTGATTCTTTATTGAAAAATTGTATCATAAAAAAGGTACGGAACTACCACTTCTCCCTCCAATTTCAGAACACAGGTCAGGAGCTGCCACCTCTCCCTGAGAATCTGACGAAACAGGCAAGAGCTGCCATGTCTCCCTATAAATTTGGCAAAGCACAGCACTATTTTCCAGGTTTTCTCTGAGCCACAAAAAGTCCTGAATTTTGCAGCTTATAGTGACTCAAAACTCTTTGAAAATAGAATTACCTCTTTAATGTTCCAAATGCCTGAATCTGGACCTAAACTGCAGTTCACCTAATGAGTTACTAAATGTCACTCTTAACCAAACGGTCAAGCAAAAATCTAAGACAGATTTTCTTTAATCAACCAGTTTTCAAACAAATAGGCCAAACAAAACTTAAGAAAACATGAGAAAGAGAACTAGAAAGAATAAGCAAAGGCTCCTCTTCTGACAGCACTCACCCCGATGGTGTTGAAGGGACATGGAGTAGGAACACGTGGGTCCAGAAGATAGGACCTCTCGTTTCTAGCTTCTGCTCTGCAGTCCAGGTCTCTTTGAGGTCCACTGGATTCATAGTTTCAGAAATCCTTGACGACTATGCCATTAACTGTTGTAGGGGGAAAAACATCATAAAGTTTAGTAAAGTAAAAGCAAGTTTTATTCGGCATATATTCAAAAAGGCAAAAGTGGGAAACAGACAACCATGTTGCTAGAGCCGTGTCTGTCTAAGTCCAAAGAATATTACAGAATAGGCAAGAATGGGAAAATGGACAAGCATGCTGCCACAGCCGTGTCTGCCCGAGTCTACAGAATATTGCAGAACAGGCAAGAATGGGAAAAAGGACAAGCATGTTGCCATAGCCATGTCTGTCCGAGTCTCTAAGTAGATAAATTATTATTGTTTTTATCACTCCTTAGAGAAGTTAGCTAGAATCAGAATAGTGAGCCAACAACTCTATTATCTATAGCTATAAATATTAGCATTTGATGGTGATGACAAAAATGAAACATAGGCAAATAAGATGGTGCTGAGCTCAGTGCTGCAAAAAGGTAAAGGAAGTTACTACTTTAAGAATTTAATTTAATTAATTCATTATTTTTTGCCACTTATGTTGATAGATATTTTATTTCCATTTAATATGGCTAATTTTCAGAACCTTCGTATCCCAGAGTTGACCGAACCCATTGCCATTGAGTCGATTCCGACTCATAGTGACCCTATAGGACAGAGTAAAACTGCCCCATAGAGTTTCTAAGGAGCGACTGGTGGATTCAAACTGCCAACCTTTTGGTTAGCAGCCGAGCTCTTAACTACTGTAACACCAGGGACCTTAAATCCCCTGATTTCACCTACACATTGATGATGTTTTCAGGTATTTAATCATGTAAAATGTAACTCATCCAAATCCCAGATGTTCGTTTTTGCGGAAGTTTGCAAGCTGATCCTAAAATTCATATGGAAATTCAAGGGACTCAGAATAGACAAAACGGTTCTGAAAAAGGACAAAGTTAGAAGACTCACACTTCCCAATTTCAAAACTTACTACAAAGCTACAGTAATCCAGATAGTGTGGTACTGGCATACAGATAGATATATACATTAATGGAATAGAATTGAGAGTCCAAAAATAAATCCATGCATTTACAGTCACTTAATCTTCAACAAGGATACCAAGACATGTTTTATGATTCTATTTATGTAATATATGCAGAAAAAACAAATCTATAGAGACAGACAGTAGATTAACAGTTGCCTAGACCTGGGTGTGTGGGTTGGAAATGAGGAGGAGATGTTAATGAGTATGGGGTTTCTTTGTAGAGTGAGGAAAGTATTCTAAAATTAGATCATAGTGGTAGTTTCACAATTCTGTGAATATACTAAAAACCTGTAAATTGTAAACTCTCAGGTGAATTTTAAGGCATATGAATTATATCTCAATAAAGTTGTTAAAAAATGTAACTCATATTTTTAGCTGGCTAAATTTTTTAGGTCCTGATTTACTTATTTGATAGCTTTCTATCCCTCCCACCTAATGTCAATTGCAGATGTGATATGCCTGCCATATGGATCTTCATCCGAGACATCAACAAATACTATAAACCAGAATAGATACGAGGACAAAATATTTTTTACATGTTATTAGTATCCCTTCTCAAGGGTGATATTAATTACCATCATTTGTCCACATTCATTCCATAAGGTGAATCATTCATTCACTTATTTATGAGCAACTCTTATAAGGCACACATTATATTAAGTGATGAGTATTAAAAGATGTCTAATGCCTACTCCCTGCCCTTAAAGAGAAGATAGCCTATAATGTGAGTCAGACAAAGAGATAAGTAATAAAAAAGATGTATCTGTTAGGATTCTTTGGTTGTAATCAATAGACTCTAGCTAATTTAATTCAAGAAGGCACTGGGAGCTCAGAGGTAGAATTCTCATCTCCCATTTGGGAGACCTGGTTTCGATTCCCAGTCAATGAACCTAATCCCCACCCTCTACCTATCTGTCAGTGGTGGACTGTGTGGGGCTATGATGTTGAACAGGTTTCAGCAGAGCTTCCAGACTAAGATAGACTAAGAAGAAAGGCCTGGCAATCTACTTTTGAAAATAAGCTAATGAAAACCCTATGGATTCCCGCAATCAATCATGGGCACAGTGAAGGGCTGGGAAGAGTTTTGTTCCCTTGTGTGTGGGATCATCATAAATCAGGGACTGACTTGACAACAGCTAACAACAACAACAATTTAATTCAAAAAGAAACTTATTTGAAAGCTCTGGGAATGCTCACACAACTGTAGGGAAATCTGAGTAACCAAGAATTCCAAAAGGACAAGAGTTAGGGGTGGGCCATGATAAAGAACAAGAACAAATCAGTGGTCTCTCTCCAGGCTGTTAGTACTAACATTTATTAATCATTCTTGTGCCTCTCCACTCAAGATCTCAATTTATTAGAGAGTAAGGCCAGTTGGCCTAGCTTGATCTCAGCCCACCATCTGGCTAGGGGAAACATGGCACTCTGGAGAGCAATCCACCCAACAATGCACACCATAGGGGAAGGAAAATCAGAAAAAGAGGGGCATGAATTCTGGGCAGATTTTTTAAAAAAGACCATTAAAAATAGTTCTATGGCAGAAAAAAAGAAGTACCTAGAAGTACATAGTGTTAGCACCGGAATAACGCTGAGGGGTTTATGAAGAAGTCCTGTTAGAGGTGATACTTTTACTTCTGAAACATAAAAATAAATTATCTGTGTGAACAAGGTAGCAGGGTGGGGTGGGACATGAAAAAGCATTTTCGACAGATGGAGTCATATGTGTCAAGGCATATAGACTTGAATAATAACCATGATTCATTGAAGGAACAGGAGATTTTTCAGTCATACCAAACCAAGGGTGACTTTTGGATAGGAGATAAGAATATGGCTGAAAAAGCAAGCACCAGTCACACTATGAAAGCCATTTTCTATCTTGCTTTAATAAAATCTGAACTTTATATTAGAAGCACTTTAAGCAGGTGGGTGATATGATTAGATTTGCAGTTTAGAAAGTTTGGCTATTGCATGTAGGTTGGTTTGAGGGTTGGAAGAGGCAGGCTAACTGGTGAGGAGGTTACTTGAAGAGTACAGCTGAGACTTCAGAACATGAGAGAGAGTGGGAGTGAGAATGCACAAGAGGGTTATATATGAGGGAGACCACAGAGTAAAGAAGCCTAGGGCTTGGTGAGTAATTGTATATGGATTTGGGAGAAAGGAGCTCTGGTGGCATAGCGGTTAAAGTGCTCAGCTTATAACTGAAAAGTCAGTGGTTTGAACCCACTAACTGCTCCATGGAAGAAAGATGTGGCAGTTTGCTTCTGTAAAGATTACAGCCTTGGAAACCCTATGAGGCAGTTCTACCCTGCCATACATGGTTGCTATGAGTTGGAATCAATTCAACAGCAACAGGTTTGGATTTTTGGTTTTAGTGGAAAGAAAGTAAGATGAAAATATGACATCTTGATTTCTGCCCTAGAAGAGTTTTTGAATTTTCCAGGAAGAGTTTTCACTGTTATGTTTACTGCTAAAACCACTGAATCCCCTCAGGGTCTCTAGCTTGTGATTGTTCTGTCTTTCAGATGACAATATGGTGACTGCAAATTCCTCACATTTATCTCTGTGCTCTCCTGTTTTAGGAATCCCTATTCTTATCCTATCATATTGGTTTAGGAGCCTCTGGAATCCTCGGAGGTTAAAGCTTAGACAGCCTTGTTTCCTCTGGCACCAACATGCTTTGTTATAAAGCCTTCACTGCCTTAGTACCTGAAGTAAATCTAAAAGATACTGCAGTTTGGTCATTCTAGCAGCCCTGAAACATTTTACAAAGACAAGATAGAAAGCTCTCAGTGTGATGCCAACAAGGCTTATGACTTTGGAGAGTGCGGTCTGTCCCAGTTGTGCTGGCAGTGTGGTATAACTTTGGGTCACTGCCAAGAGGATGAAATTCAGACTGGCCACTCAGAAGTGAAAGGCTCTCTCTTGCATTACGAATTCACTGATCCAGGAGTACAATTTTAACTTTCTAATCAATTCAACCAGGTGACCTTTCATTGAATGGATCCACCAGGTTAGAAGGGACACCAAGAGGTCATTTAGTCTAACCCATCTGCATCCAGGCAAGACTTCACATGAACCCATGAAGAAAGGTAAATATTTAGGCTTTTCATAAAATCTCCATTGGAGCAGTCCTTGAAAGGTGCCTAGCGTTGCATATCTTGTATATTAAATTTTGTATAGAAGGAAGGCTTTCTAAAGGCTAATGTACGGTTTTCTCCTTTGCATCTCAAGTTGTTTTCTTCTTGTTCTGGTCTTATGAGAAGTAAGGGAATCTTTGATGGTGCCCAGCTACTATTACTGAAAGTTCTGATCAAAGACTCTGTAGAAGAATCCTAATCAAAAGGGATAATATGAAAAACAGAATTTCAAATTCTCATGAAATCCAGAACTTCTTAAGCCATGGAGGCTGAATGAACCCCTGAAACTATTGCCCTGGGATAATCTTTAAACCTTCAGTCTTAAACTGAAATATCCTCTGAAATCTTCCTTAAACCAAACAATAGTCTAGCTTAATTAGTAGAGAATGTCTGCCTTGAGCGCTGCGCTTTTTTAAGATCTGCCTATATGGAATCAAACTGACAATGGCAACTTGAAAGATTACATAGTAAACTTAGGACGCAGTGGGTTTATGTTAATAGGGAAGGAACAACTCAGAAAAGGAGAGTGAGAATGATTGCACAATTCAAAGAATGTAATCAGTGTCACTGAATTGTATTTGCAGGATTGCTGAATTCGTGTATGTCCTGCTGTGTATATTCTCAACAACAAAAATAAATTATACAAAAAGAAGTAAGGGAATCTGCTTGCTGTCATTCATACACTTCTTCATATACTTGAGAAAGATTATTGATTCCTTATTCAGTCTTTTTTTCTCTAGGCTAAATAAACTTCGTTCCTTTAGTCTTTCCTCAGAGGGAGTATTAGTCAAATCTTTAATCATTTTAGTTGCTGTCTTCTGGACTGCCTTCAAATTTCCACAGCACCTTTTATTTATCTGGAAGAGCTGAAATGGAACACAGTAGGTTAAAAATCTCATTAATTCAGACCCTGCCAATTTGAAATTTGTGATCATTCCGCACGGGATTTGCTTAACCGACCCTTTCTTCATTGATTGTGTAAGTTCAAGACAGACAAGATTTTTGTGGGGGAGGGGACTGCACAGAAAATATTCAAAATACTCACGAGAGCTAACCTTTTCCCAAGTGTATAAGTGGTGCACTTTCCCACAGAACCACTTGTAAGCCAAGTGCAATCACTGTTACCTGGCCATTACAGCAAGTTCCCTAAATACCTATACTAAGCTGCATTGCAAGACAAGATTGAGTTGTTGTTACTGTGACCATACATTCCGTCCCCACTGAGTGTACTTATGAGGCCAAATGTCTTAAATTTATCAGTATGATACTGTTCCAAAATCCTGGGCTTTAGATCACTCTAATTTCTGTTTAAGTATCTAAAATTACACAATTTTATATCAGTTTGGTTGTTGGGCTTTTCACCAACTAGAGCAGCTAATTCTTTCTTGAATCTGTATGTTAGAGTTTTATTTTTTTCCCCCTATGTTCAAAGACTGCCCTGATCCACACTTATCTTCAAAATATGTACACCTGGTAAGTCTTAGTAATTCATTCATTGAATAAACATTTATTACATGACTACTTTGGGCCCAGAGTTATGCGCAGATACTATCAAGGAAGAGAAAGACTTGGTCCCTGTCTTCAAGGCCTCTTAGCTTTGAGATGAGTATTCAAATACAGGTATAAATAAGATTCATTGAGAGCACAGGGTAGGAAAGCTTCATAACAGAAGGGCCTTCTAGGAAGGTGACCTTATCTCAAAGGGGTAGTAGGATTTTTCTAGGGGGACAATATAGAGACAAGAAGATGTGCTATGTCACAGAAGTCTGGGTGCCTTGTTACATGCTAACAGTTTAGTTATTTTTCACTTAAGGCCCATTGCAATGACTAAGCATTTTTGCTATGAAAATTTTGAAAAAGTAGTGTTGCTCGGCTTTGTGCATTACCTTAATGGGTTTTGAAGTAGGAAAATAATAGCTCCCTCCTTCTCCCTGCTTTATTCCAGAACAAACTGAGACATTGTAAATAGTAGACTGGGACATGTGGACCAAAATATCTTTGCTATTGGTGATAAAGGGTGGATTGGAGGATGTATTTTGGACTCACAGCAACAATGAGTTTCCTAGGATTGCAGAATTAGGCTCCATGTTTTAGGCAGGGCTAGAAAGCCACTGGCCTCACAAAACAGAGGCAGGCCCCTTCTCTAGGCTCATATGAGAGCCGATAAAATTTTTTTTGTAGGCAAAGAGATCTCAGAAAGACCCAGAAGCAGCTGAGCTGTATGGTGCCCATCTCTTTATCCCAAATTCACTCATCAGGCAGCTCAGAGAGGGCCCAAGAGGCCAGAAGTGTTTCTCTAGTGAAATACCTTCACATGAACTCATAAGGAATGAGGGTTTCAACTGGTTTCAAAAATCAACTGCCCTGACCAGAATCAGCTTTGTTTTCCATAAATTTGGGGATGAGTATTTACAAAGGTAACACAAGTCTTAAATCTAATGACTCTACTCTTTTTAGAATTTGGAGAGAGTCTTAGGAGTACAGGATCTGGAGCTAAACTGTTGAGTTTTGGATTCTAGTTTTGATGCTTATTAGATGAATGACCTTGGACAAGAGACTAATCTCTCTGTGACCTACATAGAGAGCACTAGGCAAGTATTTGCTCTTATTATACATGTTTTATGTTTAGTGCCTAAAGGTTACATGACTTATGTAAGTTTTTTTCTTTTTAATCCATTCAGAATTAAGAATCTGCTGCATATGGGGCACCATACTCCATGTATTATATGCAAAGGGCTAGATCAGTGCTTTTCAAAACTTTATGTGCAAGATCACCTGAGGATCTTGTTCAATGAAGATATGATCCAATAAGTCCAGGATGGAATTCTGTGATTGTTAATTTTATGCATCAGCTTGGCTAGGCTATGGTTCCCAGATGTTTGGACAAACACTAGTCTAATTGCTTTCATGAAGTTGTTTTTGTTGTGATTAGTTGCCCTCAAGTTGATTCCGATCCATAGTCACATGTTATTAAATCAGTGGGCTTAAGGTAGAAAAGATTACCTTCCAAGTGTTCTTCTTATTGTTGTTAGGTGCCATTGAGTTGGCTCCTACTCACAGCAGCATTATGTATAGCAGAACAAAATTTTGTACTGTTCTGCACCATCTTCACAATCATTAGTATGTTTGAGCCCATTGTTAAAATCACTGTATCAGTCCACCTCATTGAGGATCTGCTTCTTTTTCACTGACCCTCTACTTTACCAAGCATGATGTTTTTCTACAGCTATTTGTCTTTCCTGATGACGTGTCCAAAGTAAGCATGATGAAGTTTCACCATCATTGCTTCTAAAGAGTGTCTGGCTGTACCTTCTAAATATAATGGAATATAAAATAATGTAATCACCTTTCATAATGCAATGTAATGTAATCAATTAGTTGAGTTCATACCAATGTAAGATAGATCCTAGACCTGATCACCTCTGAGTTAGAAGACCATAATAGACACAAAGATACACACACACACACACACACACACACACACACACACACACACAGGGTAAGACACATAGACAGATGCCATGGGAGAATTATCTCCAAGCCATGGAATGTCAAATAACCTCAAGAAACCAAGGAACACCCAGCACTATTGACAAGGAAGAAATTGACATGGCTGAGACCCTGATTTGGACTTTTAGCCTCCAGAACTGTGAGATAATAAATTTCTGTTCTTTAAAGCTACCCATTTGTGGTATTTGTGTTACAACAACAATAGCAACCTAAGACAGGCTCCAAGATTTTTAGGTCTTAAAGTTCTAGGTGATGCCAATGATCCTGACTGATGGACCATCTTTTGTGTAGAATGGACATGTTGTTGTTGTTGCTGTGTGCTGTTGCGTCAATTCTGACTCATAGCAACCCTATATAACAAAGTGGAACTGTCCTACCAGGTCTCTTAGGCTGTAATCTTTATGAGAGTAGATCCTCAAGTCTTTCCTCCCACAGAACCACTGGTAGGTTTGAACTGCCAACCTTTTGGTTAGCAGCAGAGCACTTAACCCATTGTGCCACCAGGGCTACTTCAGAATGGGCATAGACACTTGTATTCTGGACCTTACAATATATCCATTTTGGTTGGTCTAAACTCACAGGTTTAAATGCCCTTTCAGGTATAGACATCTGGGTTGGGCTACGAAGGCATATTTCTTCATTTCTGTAAGTACTTGCTCAATTACAACCTGTGTAATCCATTTGTACCAAATTGCTTTTGATTTACAACTTGTAGCCCTCTCATCATTTACTCTCTTAATTCTTGCCCTAACTCCTTAATTAAGATAGAGTCAAAGAATATCCTTTGATAGATTCATAGCCCTGGCAAAAACTGGTGCTTAAGCACAGGTAAAATCAACAAAGATTCTTTATGACAGCCATTCTCAAACTTTAGAATGCTTTGGAATCACTTGGAAGACTTAAGTCACACAGATTGCTGTACCACACCCTGGGAGTATCTGATTAAGTAGATCTGGATTGAGCACCCAAAATGTTAATTTTTAACAAGGGTCTGGGTGATGTTGATGCTGCTGATTTGAGAACCACTGCCTTATAGCAACAAGATCTGGGTACTGGTGAAGAGGGATTCACTGTGTTTGGAGGAGGGTGGTCAACCATATTTGATACCATCATCAGGGATGGATTAACCAGTAAGCAAGCTACACACCAGCTTTCGTTAATTAAGCAAGGTACATGTGGGCTTACTTGTATGTATTTACTAATCTGTAGTGAACAATTTCACATGGATTTCACTACATCATTGATGTGGTGAAAAATAGATGAAATTGTTCACTACAGATTAGTAAGTACATATAAGTAAAGCTCATGTGTACCTGGCTTATTGAGTAGTCTGGCCCTGCATCAGGTTCAGAAATAGCACAAATGCAATACACATGTAACGAGCAGATTAAGGGAGTATAGAGGAGGATAAATTCTATTTCATCAAACCCCACAGAGGCTAAAACCAGCCTACAGCATCCAAAGCCTTATTTACTGTCAACAGAGAGGGCTGCATGAAATTGAGGGAAATGATCCTGTTTAAGTGCAAATCTGGTCTCTGTATTTCAAAACCAGGTAAGAATGAGGCCCAGGAAATTTGCAAATACTTCATTGGAAAGTGCCATAAAATGATCCTAATTAACCTACCTTTATGGGTCGAACATCCTCTCCACCTCCTGCTGGAGTTTTTCTGACAGCTTGATGTTGAGGCCAAGATTTCCTCCACCAGGTTTTGTAGTGTTCATACTTCCTTGGAAGTATTTATAATTTTATGTTACCTGTTTACATGTTTCTAGACTTGGAACTCCTGGAGGTCAGTGATCATGTGTTTAATCTCTGTGTTCTTAGGGTCTATCACAGTGTCTTGCACATATCATATGTATTGTTAGCACATAATACACATTTGTTTAAAAAAATTGTAATAAAAATTGCTCTGCATCTAATGGACCTCTGTTTCTGTTACAAAGCCAAGTGTCAAATATGGATAATAAGGAGTTGGAGTAATAACAGGAGGAATTTGACATCATGCTGTTGTAATACAGATATTATATTTACAGGGAGTCCCGACTTACGATGGGATTCTGTTCTGACGACTCTGTCATAAGTCAATTCTGATGTAGTTGAATACCTCATTTTTTCTTTTTAGATTTTATTGTTATTGCTTCTTATTATCAGTATCTTTATAAATCTGATGTTTATTTGTCTTTGAGGGTTGGAGACATTACATATAAATTTACAGACATATTTTAGTACATGCATACATATATGCAAAAAATACACAAATCATAAAAATTTACTCTGAAGTTGAAGAAGAGTTGGACAATGTTGGCATTTTGTCAGTGGCAGTAATAGCTTCGCTTGTGGAAGGTTCTGGATCATCTGGCTTATCCCTGGGAACAGGGATGGCATTTCTAGTCAGAAAATTAGTGAGAGTTGTCTGTATGGTCCTTTTCTTTCTTTCTTCATATGTTTCCTGGTAACATCTCAGTGCTTCCCAAATCTGCCTATCAGCTTTAGAAAACACTTCAGCTAATCCTTTCTCTGTAAAATTTTTTGACAGCTTCTTTTCGTCCTCTTGTCGTATGTCATTAGAGTTGAACATTACCCAACTTTCTGTCTGTTACAACTCCCAACACTAACACCTACTTCATTGTAGACCAGGCCATAGCCTGCTATATGGCAGTGTTTTGAACAGTACAGTAAACTATAAAATTGAACATCTGTGAGTAAACATCTGAGAATGATAACTTCAATAAATCATGCACTGCAACACTGTATGTAGTACATATTACTAACAATAAGATGTCCAAAAAAAACCCCAAAAATGAGTAGACGTAAGTGTGGTTCGTCATAACTTGAAAATGTAGGAAGTCATAAACTGGGGACTACCTGTACATGAAAATAACATTTCCCCACTTCACAGTCATTTCAGTAACATGTTCAATTCATGTATGATGAAAATATTAAAATTATTGTTCTCAAAGATTTCCAAGTAAAGTTCTCAAATGCTCATTGTCAGAAGAACGATGAAAAACTGGGGCATATTTACACAATGGAATATTATACAGCAGTGAAAAAATAAATGAAATACAATTATATGCACCTAGATGAACTGACCTTATTAACGTTAATTCTGAGTGAAAAAGCATATCCAGGAAAACTGTATAATTTCCTTCTTACAAAGTTCAGAAACAACTAAACCTAAATAGTATGTTGTTAAAAAAAAACTTAAACAAAACAAAGATAAACAAAATTCAGAGTAATGAGGACCACTGAGTAAGGGGTAGGTGAGAAAGGAAATGGGATAAAACAGAAGCAAACTGATGTTCTGTGTCTTGAATTAGGTGGTGGGTTCATGAGTGTTTATTATCTTCTTAATAGTTAACTAAGATAAACAGATATATTGAAAGAGGATCATGGAAGAATGAAAGATGACAATGTGTCATAAAACAATGATTATAATTAAATCAATTCTATGCACTGATACCCATTCATGCACATCTGTGCTTTTTCACACCTACAAGTATAGTTGGTAGATAAATGAATAAAGAAATATATCTTGCCCCGTATAGGTAAATGACTTTTTTTCTAAATCTAAATTTCTGAATGAAACCTTATATTCCCCATGAAGAATTGAAGGACACTCTGCCACAGATAGAAATGGCAAGTCTGCAAACTTTGCGACCACCTCTTGCACTTCCCATATATCTCATGACAGTTCTGACACTTAATGTACGGATGTGTCACTAATTAGAGCCCTGGTGGCACAGTGGTTAAGAGCTATAGCTGCTAACCAAAAGGTCGGCAGTTCGAATCCACCAGTCGCTCTTTGGAAACCCTATGGGGCAGTTCTACTCTGTCCTATAGGGTCACTATGAACCAGAATTGACTCGATGGCAATGGGTTTGGTTTTTTCTTGGGGAGGTGAGTCACTTATGAGAAGGCTTTCCATAGAGCACGGTATCACCCATATACTATTCAGTAATTCAGATGCATGCTGGCACAAGTAGTCAAAATCAAATTACAAAGATATGGAATAATCCCTCAAAATAAGGCAGCAAGCACAGATGGAGAAAAGACTGGATCTCAAGTGATTCAAGACATTCCTGGGTGTTGCAAATGGTTAAGGGCATGGCTACTAACCAAATGTTTGGCAGTTGCAACCCGTCCAGAGGTGCCTTGGGAGAAAAGTCTGGTGAACTTCTTCTGAAAGGCCAACTGCCTTGAAAACTCCATGGAATGTAATTTTACTCTGCACAAATGGGGTCACCATGAGCCCGAATCGACTCATCTGCAACTGGTTTGGTTTTAGAGTGATTGAAGTCCATAGTTTAGAATAGAAGCCACCTTTAAAACCCAGAAACCTGTGGAGTCAGATGAAACAGAAATACCAGTAGGATTGAGATAGATGCAGAAAATGTAAAAGTTGCTAAGTAAGAGGTCATTGCCAGTTTTCCATGATGGAACAGGCTTGAAAAACCTGAAAAGAAGCTAGGTTGATTGGATTTGGGGAAAGACAAGTATTAATCGCTAAGGCAACAAAGAACGCTCTATTAAATGGAAAACCAAGGTGTGGCTTCATGGGATGTTGGCCTTTGATATATGATTGCTGTGTACCAGGGACCAATTCCCTTGCAGCAGTGGATAATTTAGGGTGATTTGTATAATGCACCTTGCTATAGCATGCAAAGGACACGACTTCCTTCTCTGGCTGGGCTGCAATGGAGTCAGGCTGGTGGAACTGAAACAAATGCCTGATATTCAAGCGGCATTTAATCACACGTTTGGTTTGATTTACTAATGCTATTGTCTTTCCATTTTCTGTTAAGAAATTATTAGCAGGAAGTGACTCGGCCCACATACTACAATATGTTGGATCAATTTAAGAGACAGTATAGATCACTGGGATTTCTTTTGTCAAATGGAACCATTAGACTTGCATATTAAAAAACTATATATTTCTGTTTGGAGTGTGTAAGTGAGCCATTGCTTAACATTATGCAAAAGGCCACAAAGAAGCCAGGAGGAGACATATGAATGGATGACAGGGAGGGGATGATAAATATGTTGCTGCATATGCAGCTTATTTTAGACCATGGGTATTTTGTTTTGTTGGAGGAAGTGTATTGTTCTCTTTTCCATAAAGGTGGCTTACCTTCATTCTCAAGGTTGTCATCCATGACCTCAGAAAGAGAGGCCACCTTCTGCCCTTTAGACAAACATGCTATGACAAAAGTATATCCTGAATATAACTAACTACTCGTATGGTCTCTCCTAAGTCTGGGCTTTTTGACAAACACTGTGCGCGGATATAACACTCAAGATCGTTCCTCTGTCTTTCTCTTCCTCTGATGCATTTTGCACCGATGCCTGTTTTTCCATGTTGCATCAGGTCTGTTTTTTGGTGTCACTTTGTTGTTTGCTGAATAGCACGTGGACGGAGCAGCTGAGTAATTACATCAGTGTGACGACAATTTTACCTTTGGGATCCTCTTGCTACGCCCGCACACAGATGACTAAGGCAGAAATGGTGACATTCCTTGCCTGTGAGGGATTGGCCATGTGACTCCATCAACTGGCAGTGCAGCAAGCAGCTGAGTCACCCTGGATAATTTTGCAGCTTGGCAGTATGAGTCTGAGAAGTCAGGTGAAATGAGACCCTAGCCTGTCTCCAAAGAGCTCAGTTCCAGATTGTGTCTGGACAAACAAGATCCAAAGAGACAGTGTGGACCGGGGAAAGAAGAACCCATCTGAATGGGAACAGGGCTATCTGGAGTCTCATTTTTACCCTGCCTAACATCACTTAAGACCTTTGAACATCCTTTTTTTTATTTCTAAAATTGTGTTTGTTTTCCACCTCCCTCACAGATATTTTGTAAAGACTAATAATGATAATAATAACAATTCCAAAACCAAAGCCATTGCTGACTCATAGCAACCCTAAAGGACAGAGTACAACTGCCCCATGGGGTTTTCAAGGCTGTAACCTTTACAGAAGCAGATTGCCACATTTTACTCCTGTGGAGTGGCTGGTGGGTTTGAACTGTTGACCTTTCAATTAGCAGCCGACTGTTAACCACTGCAGTACCAGCATTCCTAATAACAATTACTAACATTTAATGATTTAATGGGTAGTTTTTTTGTGCCCTTGGTAATTAGCAAAGAAAAAAAAAAAAAAAGTGCACAAAAGCACTGAGGCCTAATGCACTTCGAGCAAAAGCAATTTGTACAAAAACAAGTTGGGTAACTGCCACCACCACCATCACCACAATAACAACAGTGACAACTTGACCCAAAATAACTATTTCCTGTCACTATTTTTGCCAGTGTTGGTAATTTGGATATACTACAAGGCTGTTTCATAAGTTTTTATGTGCTTTTAACCTTTTTCCACATTTTAGATTTTGTTGTTTTTACTGTTGTTGTTTTCTTATGTTTTACTGCTTTCATACTTCTAATTTATTTCCAGCTAAGTTTTTCTCCTCTTTGCTGTTTGCAGCTGTGTAAAGATGCTGATTTAGGCTGCCTTCAAGTAAAATCCTATTGTTGGACAGTTTGTTTGTTCCAATAAATCTCTTGCTATAGCATATTTAGGTTTCCCCAATTTATATATTTATTCAAAACCTGGTGCCAACTTTGGGTCAGTGAACCAGGTCCTGGTTAAAAAAGGAAGAAAAAAATATAAAGGAGACTCAGCTGGCCTTTGTCCTCATTGCACTTGCAGATATACTGAACACCTACTATGTGCCAGACACTAAACTTGGCACTGAAACCACGGTCCTCTCCCAGACAGATAGGATCCTGCCTTCATGGAGCTTAAAATCTAGTAGCAACAGATAGAAATCAAGTAAACATATCAACAAAACCAAAGTGCACATTCTGAGAAGGAAATCAAGCACCATGATGTGTTAGGGAGCAGCTTACTGTGTGACAATCAAACTGAGGTTTGTAGAAGGAGAATGTGCTGGTCAAGAGCAGATCTAGGGGCAAAGTGTTCCATGGATAGAGAATTGTAACAGCAGGTTATCAAGAATGGAAAATAAGATTGGAAGAATAGTTTAAGAAACTTCTTTGGGAGCTATAAATGTCATGGTGAGGCAGTGGCCCTAAACCCAACACGCCAGTGGTAGTACTCCTCTTACGGGGCTGTGGCAGAGGCTGCCCCAGCACCTTAGTGCATCACATGGCCTCAGAAGCCTTCTTAAAACAGCCGCAGGCAGCCAGGACCACTCATCCAGGTGTGGCAAAGCAGATGAAACCCACTGGGCTCTGTATCAGTCAGGATTATTCAGAGAAACAGAACCAACAGGACATGTATACAGAGATAGAGAAGAGACAGATTGATTTGAAGGACATGGCTTTTGTGATTGTGGGGTCTGCCATGTCTGGAATCTCAAGGGTGGCAGGCTGGAAACTCAGGCAGGATTCCTATGTTATTGTCTGAAAGCAGAATTCCTTCTTCTCCTGAAAACCTCATTTTTTATTCTTAAGGCCTTCAACTGATTAGATGAGGCCCACCTATATCACCAAAAGTGATCTCCTTTACTTAGAATCATCTGATTGTAAATGTTAATCACATCTACAAAACACCCTCACAATATCTAGACTACTGTTTAACCAAACAACTAGACACCATAACCTAACCAAGTTGACACCAAAAAATTAATTATCCCAGCCTAACATGTTTGAACTTTTCTTTTTCTTGGTAGGCAATAGGAAGCCCTTTGAAACTTTTAAGGAAGGAAATGAAACGAACTAATCTACCTTTTGATCTCACCTTCCAGATTATGGGTTTATAAACCATTCCTCTCCCTACTGTAGCACTCCTTCACTGTGCTATGATCCTTAGTTTCTGTCTGTCTCCTTCTGTAAACTGAGAGTTACTTGAGACCAGAGATAGTATCTTACAGTTCTGGATCTCCTGGTATCTAGGAGGTACTCAATAATTAGTAATGGTTTGGTTGAGAATTTTATTCTTTTTAAACTTTTTCTTTTGAAATAATTTCACACTTTCAGAAAAGTTGCAAAACTAGTACTGTGAGCTCTCATATTCCCTTCACCCTGATTCATTAAGTATTAACATGTTTGTTACGTTTGTTTATCATTTGTTTCCTCTTTATATACTAGCATATTACTATTATTTTGTCTTGTCAATGAATAAGAACACATACTGTGTTAAAACTAAAAGCAGATATTTATGGAGGTTCAAGACAGTTCAAACCAGGGACATGCCTGATCTCACAAAGTGAAACCAAATGCTCCAAAATGGTGGAGTTACAGAGGCATTTTTATGAGGTGAAATACAAAATTCTGCAAGATTAAGTAAGCAAGAGACGGGAAACTGGAAGCAGGGTCTTTACAATGGTTGGAAATACGAACGTGGGCTATTTGAATTGGTTAGTTTTAACACGTGGCTATAGGGGGAAGGTTACAGGCTGATCACAAGGTAATTATCTTAAAATATTTCCTGAGGACTGCTGAGGAGATTTCTGATAAGGGCCTTGTGTCAAGATCCTCTTTAGGAACATTCTTTCCATATCTTTAGCTTAACCACAGAGAAAAAAGTTATGTACTTAAGTCTGACCAAGGTTTTGATGGTTGCAGGGGAAATAAATAAAAGCTAGGATGGAGTTTGAATAGAACAAGGGGATACTGTGCGGTTTAAAGTCAGGAAATGTGTGCATCAGGGTTGTGTCCTTTCACCGTACTTATTCAATCTGTATACTGAGCAAATAATCTGAGAAACTGGACTAGATGAAGAATGGGGCAGCAGGATTGGAAGAAGACTCATTAACAAACTGCTGCAAGTGAAGAGAACTTGAAGCACTTACTGACGAAGATCAAAGGCTACAGCCTGCAGTATGAATTATACCTTAATATAAAGAAAACAAAAATTTTCACAACTGGACCAATAAGCAACATCATGATAAACGGAGAAAAGATTGAAGTTGTCAAAGATTTCATTTTTCTTGGATCCACAGTCAACATCCATGGAAGTAACAGTAAAGAAATCAAAGGACATATTGCATTGGGCAAATCTGCTGCAAAAGACCTCTTTAAGGTGTTAAAAAGCAAAGATGTCACCTTGAAGACTAAGGTACTCCTGTCCCAAGCCATGGTGTTTTCAATAGCTTCATATGCATGTGAAAGCTGAACAATGAATAAGGAAGACTGAAGAAGAATTGACCCCTTTGAATTATGATGCTGGCAAAGAATATTGTATATACTATGGACTTCCAAAAGAATGAACAAATCTGTCTTGGAAGAACTACAGCCAGAATGCTCCTTAGAAGCGAGGATGGTGAGACTATGTCTCACATACTTTGGACATGTTATCAGGAGGGATCGATCAGTCCCTGGAGAAGGACAACATGCTTGCTAAAGTAGAGGGTCAGCGAAAAAGAAAAAGACCCTCAAGGAGATGGATTGATACAGTGGCTACAACAATAGGCTCAAGCATAACAACGATTGTGAGGATGATGCAGGACTGGGCAGTGTTTCCTTCTGTTATACGTAGAGTCACTATGAGTGGGAACCCTAACAACAACAACAAGATGGAGTTGAAGCTCTGGTGGCCCAGTGTTAACCAAAAGGTTGGTTCGAATCCACTGGCTGCTCCTTGGAAATCCTATGGGGCAGTTCTACTCTGTCCTATAGTGTCGCAATGAGTCAGAATCAACTTGACCGCAATGGGTTTGGTTTTGGATTTGATCAGGATGGAGCTGGGCCTCAAGCTGGGCTGATCATTCTGATACAAGTCAGGTACCTCAATTTTAGAAGTGTCCCACACACTTAATAGCAAATTTCGGACATCAAGCCTTTGCCCCTAAAAGCTTTAGTGTAAATTTCCTAAGAACAAAAGCATTATCCTACGTAATCATAGTAAAATGTCGGGAAAGTTAACCTTAATAAATACCCTTATTTAAAGCTAGAGTCCCTGGGTGGTGCAAACAACTAACAAGATCAGCTGTTAACCAAATGTTTGAGATTCAAGTCTATGCACAGGCACCTCGGAAGAAAGGTCTGGTGATCTACTCCTGAAAAATCAGCCATTGAAAACTATAGAGCACAGTTCTATTCTGACACACATGGGTTGGCCATGAGTTAGAATTGACGGCCACTGGTTATTTACAGTCAATAGTCAATTTTTTTCTATGTGTTCTTTATAGCTTTTTTTTTTTTTTCTGATCGGGATCCAATGCACAATCATGTATTTAATATTCTTTTAATATCTCTGTACTCTCCTTCAATATGGGACATTTTTTAGCTGTTCTTGATCTTTCATGATGTTGACATTTGTCAGAGTACAGGCAAGTTATGTTCCTTAGTTTGGGAGTGTCTGATGTTTCCTAATGATTAAAGATACGTAGTTTTGGGCAGGGATATTACAGATGTAATTTTATTCCCTTCTCTTTGTATCATATCAGGAGACATGTAATATTCCGTTTTGCATAATTTTAACTTTGATCTCTTGGTTAAAGTAGTGACTATCACATCTCTCCATTTTGTTAATACTTCTCTTTGTAATTAATAATTTGTGGGGAGATATTTCAAGACCATGTAAATATTCTGTTTCTCATGAAATTTTCATAGGCTAGTTTTAGCATCTACTGTTGATTCCTACTTAATTCAATTATTATTATGGTGATTGGACAGTGATGATTTTGCTAAGTTCTTTATTTCTTTTACATTTATTAGTCGGCATTTGACTGTGCCTTCCTCTCAAATTTTTATTTATTCTTTTATTATTAGAATGGGCTCATGTATTCTTATTTTATTCAATGCATTATAACCCATTGATATCATTATTTATTTTGATGCTCAAATTGTCTCAAATTTGGGAACCCCTTCAAGCTGGCCCCTTTGTACTTTTTACACGTTATCGACAGTTTTTGAACACTTATTATTTTCAGGCACAACAAGATATTCCAGTTTATTTTGTATTTTCTTTTTCCCTCCCTGGAATTAGCCATTTCTCAAAGGAACCCTATTTTCTTTTAATGAGGAATGATATTTAGGAAGCACGTATGGGCAAAATGGGTTAAATTCATTCTTAACCATGTTAGGACTCCACTTTTCAAGTTAAAGATTCTTAGTCATTACTTGCTGATACCATAAAACATCAGCAACAGAGTTTCTTTTAAAGGTTTTCTGTAATTTAATATAAATTTTCTTCTCTCTCACTTTCATATCCTGTTGTTATCTAAAAAGGTGCATTTATCTGTGGGAGGTTACTTGTCTTCTTTCCTCTCCACCTCAAAATTTTCGGTTAACAATACTGCCATATTGACTTTCCATTTTTCTTTATCTTTATGTAGAGTTTGACCTTCACTTCTGTGTCTGGGAGAAAAGTGGACCTCCTCTTCTATTAAGGCAAATCGTATCACCTCCTTATTCCATTTCTTCCTGTCTCGTCAAGGATCCCTTCCATCAATTACTCCTTTGCCTTCTTGAACTTTTCCATCTCTTTTTACCATTACCAGTACCAGTTGCCATCCAGTTGATTTTGACTCATGGTAATCCCATGTGTGTCAGAGTAGAACTGTGCTCCATAGGGTTTTCAATGGTTGATTTTTTTAGAAGTAGATCACCAGGACTTTTTTCCAAAGAACTGTGGGTGGAGTCAAATCTCCAACCTTTTGTTTAGAAGCCAAGCAGTTTTTGCACCACCCAGGGACTCCCCCTGTATTCTTAGCCAATGTATACTTCTCTAAGTTCTCAGGTCTTTCATATATCAGGGAAATGTCTTATCTCAATTTTATAACCAATTGGAGAAAATGTTCTAACTTGGCTTTTTTTTTGCTATCAAAATGCTTAAAATAGTAGTCTTCATTTTCTACCTCCATTTTCGTAGCACACACACGCCTTGAGGACTGGCAGAAATCTCTACCCTTCAACTACATTTGCTCTCTTCAAAGTCATCAATGATCATAAAGCCACCCATTCCACCCTTCTTCAGGATTTGATACTTGTTTAGGAAAAAGATGACGTGGGGAAAATGGAAAATTGGTGTTAAAAATGAGATGTTAATAAATGGTGCTTACATTGAAAATGAGAATTGATGCTGGAAGACATGATTTCTGCTTTTTTACCTATGTGGCAGCTAATTTAAGCTCTACGTGTCATAGTTTATTTTTCTGTAAAATGGAAAGAATGAATTTTTTTCTCTTAATGTTTTTCTCAAAACAAACCTTGTAAACTGTGAAGCATCACACAAATGTCAGTGTTATTATTAGATAATTTAAAAAATACATATCATAATTTTACCTTTAAAACTATAAAATATCACCAAAGGCCAGTGTTAATCATTAGAAGATTTAAAAATACGTCATTACTGCTACATCTCTTCTTAGCTTTCCTCTCCAAGTCCTTGATAAATTTCACTTTCTCCTTGCACCCTTTGTTATACTACAAGCTCTGTCCTTAGTTTTCTCTGCATTCCTTCTTTTGTCATCTTTCTTTCTTAGGTGCAATGTACTGTCATGGGATACTGTTATAGATTGCATTGTGTCCCCCCAAGATATGTGTTGGAATCTTAACCACTATACTTGTAGATGTAATCTCATTTGGGAATAGGGTTTTCTTTGTTATGTTACTGAGGCCATGTCAGTATAGGGTGTGCCCTAAACCTAATCACTTCTAAGCTCTAAAGAGAGCAGATTAGACACAGATGCATGTGCAAACAGAGGAAGACAGAAACCAGATGAGGTTCCTCTAAAAGCCAAAGAACCAAGGAAATTCCAGGGCTACCAACAAGGAAGGAATCTACATGGTCAAGACCCTGACTGGCACTTTTAGCCTCTCAAACTTCGAGAAAATAAATTTCTATTCTTTAAAGCCATCCACCTTTCATATTTCTGTTATAGCGGCACTAGCTAACTAAAACAGGCGCACAACCATGTTGGAAATAAAATTTCAGTCATTGTCTTTAATACAGACTTCTTTCCTAAGCGTATGTTCTCCATTTCTCACTGACTGCTGGACAAATTCACCTAGGGAGTCCTGCGAAGTTTGATTGACTCAAACTCAACCAATATTAGCTCATTTTTCTTTCCCAAAAAATTATGTTACTTATATGAGACATTTCCAAAGACTTTTCATGTAGGGCACTCATTTCTTCCTGGAGTAGGGTAGGCAAGATCTCTGAGGAGAGGAGATAGACTTTTCCTTATTCACTTCATCATCTTTTGAATTCCATTCACAGATTTGTGCATCTCTTAGGAGAATGATCACTTTTTGCTTGATATCACTGTTAAATATGAGCAAAACTTACCTCTACTAGACTGTTTTTTAGAGCAGCAAAATCTATCCAATAAATATTTGTAATTGCTAGAGGGATTATTAGAGTGCTTTTATGTAGATATAAAAGCCAATAGTTAGCATATAGCATAATAACAGCAATAATATTCCTTGGTTAAGAATCACTGCTGTAACAAAGGTACATATCAATACTAGGAAATGGTAGAGTATGTTTCACAAGGTTGGTAAGCATAAAGAAAACAGAAGTCTTGTTTTCACTAAATCTAGCTATAGAGCTTAGAATCATTCAATAAATAATAAGTATTTATTGAATGAATGAATGAGGTGACATCTTTGCTGGGTTTTGCTGGCATAATTGGAGCTAGATAGTCAAATGGTGAGAAAGGCAAGTTAAGGCAGATGGAAACACACAAAGAATGAGAAACGGCATTGCATAAGGGTAATATGGATGCTAGGTTTGATAATGCTTACTAAGTTATATGGAGGAGATGAAGAGACAGTGTGTCAGAAGAAAGGAAGGAATAGAGGAAGGAAGGGAGGTAGAGGGAGAGAGGCAATAAGGAAGGAAGGAGGAAGAAAGGGATAAAAAGAGAGAATAACTGAAAATAACCTAATTAATATTAGTATCTCAGTTTTTACCGTTATGAATTTTTTTTATTTTAGATGACGTCCCGTTGATTCCAACTCCCAGTGACCGTATGTACAACAGGAAACACTGCCCCGTCCTGCACCATTCTCACAATCATTTCTATGCTTGAGCCTATTGTTGCAGCCACTGTAGCAATCCATCTCATTGAGTATCTTCCTCTTTTTGCTGACCCTCTACTTTACCAAGCATGATGTTCTTCTCCAAGGACTGGTCACTCCTAATAACATGTCCAAAGTACATAAGACGAAGTCTCCCTAACCTCTCTTCTAGGAAGCATTCTGGCTGTACGTCTTCCAAGACAGATTTGTTCATTCTTCTGGCAGTCCATGGTATATTCAATTTTCTTCACCAACACTGCAGTTCAAAGGTGTCAGTTCTTGGTTGATCTTCCTTATTCATTGTCCGGCTTTCACATGCATATGCGGAGGTGATTGAAAATACCATGGCTTGGGTCAGGCACACCTTAGTCCTCAAAATGACATCTTTGCTTTTTAAAACTTTAAAGAGGTCTTTTGCAGCAGACTTGCCCAATGCAATGCATCATTTGATTTCTTGAGTGCTGCTTCCATGAGCGTTGATTGTGGATCCAAGTAACATGAAATCTTTGACAACTTTAATCTTTTCTCCATTTATCATGATATTGCTTACTGGTCCAGTTGTGAGGATTTTTGTTCTCTTTGTGTTGAGGTGTAATCCATACTGAAGGCTGTAGTCTTTGACCTTCATCAGTAAGTGCTTCAAGTCCTCTTCGGTTTTGGCAAGCAAGGTTGTGTCATATGCATATTGCAGATTGTTAATGTGTGTTACTGTGATGCTGGAAGCTATGCCACCAGTATTTCAAATTCCAGCAGGGTCACTCATGGTGGATAGGCTTCAGCAGAGCTTCCAGACTAAGACAGACTAGGAAGAAGGACCTGATGGTCTACTTCTAAAAAAAAAAACTGGCCAGGGAATACCATTTGAAAAATAGCACAACATTGTCGATATAGTGCCAGACGATGAGCACCTCAGGTTGGAAAGCACTCACAATGAATTAAATTATATTCCCCAAATATGTGTTTGAATCCTAACCACTATACCTGTACATATAATTACTTTGAAAAGAGAGTTTTCTTTGTTATGTTAATTAGATCATAGCTGAGTAAGATAGGTTCTAAATCTAATCGCTTCTGAGTTATAAAAAGAGCAAATTAGATGAAGAGATACACACATGGGGAAGGCAGATGTCATGTGAGGATCACCAAGGAACCAAGAAACACCCAGAGGTTCTGACAAGGGGGGAGTCGACATGGCAAAGACTCTGATTTGGACTTTCAGCCTCCCAAACTATGAGAAAAATAAATTTCTGCTTTTTTAAAAACACCAACTTGCGGTATTTCTGTTACAGCAGCACTAGATAACTAAGACATACCCCTTCCCAAAGACAGGCGACTACAGAATTCTATTTCTAAAAGCCCATTCAGAGGAGGTAATTTACAATGTACCTAGGAATAAGGAGGGCTTGGGATGAGGAGGCAGAAGCAATTGAATGGGAAGGAAATGAAGAGAGTGTCCCAGAAAACTATAAAAGGCATGGGTTTTATGAGCTACGGGGAACTTCTCAGAGTCACTTCTAAAATCACACTGAGACTAAGGAATCTGAGAGATGAAGAGCTGCATGAGTGTCTTAGGAGGCTGGATGAAGGCCCTTATATTCCTACCTTAACAAGCACCACCAACTCCAAGGAAAGCTCTGAAGCCTACCTGTCCCTTACATTCAAGAGATTCTAGGAATTAGCCCACAACCATTTCAGCAGAAACCAAGATGGTCCAAAGTTGAGAGTTCTTAATTGCATGTGACACTCCTCTCCGCCAACAGAATCTTTTAATTATGCTGTGCAGTGGATGGAGTCCCTGGGTGGTGCAAATTGGTAATACACTTGACTGATAATTGAAAGGTTGAAACTTAGAGTCCACCCAGAGGCACCTCAGAAGAAAAGCCTAGTGAACCACTTCCAAAAAAGCAGCCACTGAAAACCCTATGGAGCACAGTTCTACTCTGACACACATGCAGTCTCCATGAGTTAAAATCGACTCAAGGGCAACTGGTGGTGGTGGTGGTGATTTGCAGTGGGTGGCAAGGAAAAACCCCTAAATGATTTAGAATGGCCTGATATGTGCTTGGAGTAGATTAGAGTTAACTTGGAAAAATAATAGATGTATGATAAATATTTTCACCACACATTGTGGAGTTAAAGACAAAACAAAACAGTTATCTAACCCACCAGGCGCTACCTGGAAACTCTATGGGGCAGTTCTACTCTGTTCTATAAGGTTGCTGTGAGCTGGAATCTACTCAATGGCAATGGGTTTGGTTTTTTTTTTTTTTTAAAGGCTTTACAGGCAGTGTTGAGGTATTGGGTTGTTACCAGTGAACCAGTTACTGTGGAGTCAGTTCTGATGCTTGGTGACCCCACGTGTGTCAGAGTAGAACTGCATTCCATAGGGTTTTCAGTGGCTGATTTTTCATAAGTAGATAGCCAGGCCTTTCTTCCAAGGTGCCTCTGGGTGAGCTCAAACTTCCAACCTTTCAGGTAGCAGCCAAGTCTGTTTGTACCAACCGGGACTTCGTTAGGATGTTAAATAAAGGAATGTCCAACACTGGAGATTAAAGGAATAAAAAGGGAGCTGGGAAAATGTCCAGGGAGTATACAGCCAAAGTGAGGTGGAGAGGAGGAAGGCGTAGGGAATGTGGGATGGTCTCTCTGAAGATGTGCCCCATAGACAAGCCTTTCTCCACTTCTTCAGTTTGCCTCAGGCCATGCTGTCAAGCTCCCTAGAGTTTGAGTGCTTTTTGTACCAGGATCCTGAAGTTGGACTACTTAATACCTTTTCTTCACTTCAGGTTAAACACCTTAAATATCTTTAGTACCATTTTAGTCATAATAATGAGATCATTTCCACAGGGGAGTGTCATGAGGCCTAATTAGTACCTGTAGAGAACTCTGTGATCATACAAGGAGAGGAGTGCACAGTGCTATTTAACCTGAGAACCAAAAACGGATGAAGAGATTGTTCAATTTAGTTAGAAGCACAGTCATCCAACACACTGGAAGGAAATGAGAGTCCCTCCATAGGGATGGTTTCTGAGGTCAGGATTTTTATAAAGTTAACATTTTCCCATTGGAAGAGTAGCTTTTCATTTCAGCTATTTGGGAAGCAGCCTGCTGCTGTGGAAATGATAGATACACAAGAACTGGATTCTAATCCAAGCCAGTATGCTGCTAACTATGAATGCAAAACCAGATTGTTCAATTCACATCCCTGGTGTAGTTTAAAAAACCAAAACCAGTTGACATTGAGCCAGTTTCGACTCATGGTGACCCCGTGTGTGCCAGAGTATAACTGCACTAAATAGGATTTTCAACGGCTGATTTTTTGGAAGTAGATGACCAGGCCTTTCTTCCAAGGTACCTCTGGGCTGACTTGAAACTCCAACCTTTCCGTTAGCAACCAAGGCTGTGAACCATTTGCACAACTGAGGGACTCTGGATATAATACTGTTGTTGTTAGTTACTGTTCAATCGATTCTGACTCCTGGTGACCCCATGTGTGCAGAATAGAACCGCTCCATAAGGTTTTCAAAGCTTCATCCTTTCTGAAGCACATCACCAGTCCTGTCTTCTGAGACACCTCTGGGTGGGTTTAAATTGCCAGCCTTTCAGCTAGTATCTCTTTAGTTACTACATTTTTTCGCCTCTTTTTTTTTTTTTTATAGCATGTGTTTTCAGTATTTGAATGCATGCTTACTAATTGAGTGTATTTAAATTTTTGGTTGGTAATAACGGATTTTGAGAATTACCATCTGGTAATACAGTCCACCAATGAGGTGAATGACACTGTGATGTCACCGATCTGTGGTATGACAATACACCAATGAGAGCTATATATAATTTATTGTGGGTGCTTTTCATTAGGTTACATGGGGAACCTCTGGTTTTCCAAATATGACACAGAAAAACTAGCCATCAGGGCTCCCTAACTATCACAAAGAAAAGCCATAATTATGCTTACAAGCCTTATCTTACAGAAATAAAAGAAAAAAAAAGGCAAAAGTTTACAAAACTCACATATCCAGGAAGTGTCACCTAATAGAACACTCAACCTACATAACAAAGAGCCTCCAAATCTGGTCTGCTGAGCTTCATTCATTTCAAAAGGGACCCCACTTAAGGAGCTTTAGAACAGAATATCACTTTACCTCTGAGGTCCAGAGACATAAAAGGTGGCTGGTATACCTTTAACTCAATGATAACGAAAGAGATTTTGAATGCTTAACTGTTTGTGCCACCCAGGGACTCCTGGGTTTAGTATACTTGTCTATAAATTGAGTAGATTGAACTAAATAATATCTAAATTTCTTTTCAATTCTAGTATATTCATGGCTGAAATTCCTGATATTTCAATTAGACAAATTCTGTTTGATTAATATCCACTGAGTAGGTTCTATGTGACAGGCACTATGGTAACTTCTAGGCTGTATACGACTCTGCAATTTCAAAGGCAGCATTCCCACTGAAAACAGTGTTAATCATTCCCCCTTCCCCGGCTAAAATTGCTCAATGTTATGGCCCTGGAGACTTAACAAATGTGACCAGTGACTGCTTGGACTACTCACAGCAAACACAAATAGATGGTTATAAGTGTAACGATATGTACCCGCCACCTGCCTGTCAATTTGTTCTAATGTGGTGGCTTGCATGTTGCTATGATGTTGGAAGTATTTCAAATACCAGCAGGGTCATCCATAGTGGACAGAGTTCAGGGGAGCTTCCAGACTAAGACAGACTAGGAAGAAACGCCTGGTGATCTACTTATGAAAATTAGCCAATGAAAACCTTATGGATTACAACAGAACATTGTCTGATTTGCTTGCTTTGGACAGGTCATCAAGAGGGATCAATCACTGGAGGATGACATCATGTTTGGTGAATCAGAGGGCCAGTGAGGGTGAGGAAGACTTTAGTGAGATGAATTGACACAATAGCCACAACAATTGACTCAAACATGCCGGTGATCGTGAGGATGATGCAAGACTAGGCAGCATTTTGTCCGGTTGTACATAAGGTCTCCATGACTCGGGGTTGACTTGATGGTATAAGCACATACTTTCCAGGTTGGACAGAGAAGAAAGAGATTAACTCAATCTGCATTGATGAGAAGTAAACTAAAGCTTCATCCATGAGTTGCTGTCTACACTGAATTTTGAAGAACGATTAAATTTTACCCTTGGGCAAAGCATATTAGGTAGGGACTTGGGGAAGGCATTCTGGTGAGAAAGAAGAGGATGTACAAAAACATGAAACATAGGTGAAGATTTGCTGAAATGTAAAGTTGATGGGGGTATAGAGGTGATGATACAATACACTCTTATACGATGGTGTATCTCACTCTATAAACATGATTTTTTTTTCAATCTTCTCCATCACCAAAAAAGCTGTGGCTATTTTTTATTTGCTGTCAAGATTTGTTCAAAACCTCTATATCACAAGATCCAAAAAGAAAGGTTGAAGCTATTTAGAATTAAGAACAAACAATGCAGGCTCCAAGCTTACTTTGCATTTTCTGACTGTTTAAAGAAGAAAATGTGCGAAGGATTCCCAACCAGGCAAACAATCTCATGACTTAGAGTTAGCTTTACGGGGGCTTCGGGGAGCGTCTGTGCCTGTCTCCTTCCAGAACTTGTCACAAAGAAGTGCAAATAAGGAGACCGGAGAAGCCAGCCAAGTCCTCTCTAAAATTATCCCTGTCATCAGAAATAATACTATGAACAGCACAGTATTGTTCTAGGAATAGGAGCCAAAGGAGTTTAGGGAGATTTGCAGATCATATAATTTTGTAACTGTAGTTTGAGGTTGGCTCTGGTTCACATGTCAAAGCTTAATTGGTGGGAGGATTCCTGGGGGTCTGAATGAAGCTACTCAAGGGGTTCAAACAACACTACTACAGAAAGGAGATGGTTTGTATCTTCTATCACATCGTTGGGAAATTCGTATCTTTCATTTTCTATTTGGAGATGATCAAGGTGATCTACCCCAGTAGGACACTATGTTGAGTGTGTGTGTGTGTGCGTGTGCGTGTTATGTGCCCTTGGATGTGTGTGAATTATTTTCCCTTTCTGCGCAACATTCTGAATAAATGTCAAACTATCATACCCAAGCAACCTTTTCAGGTTGAACTAATGGAACTTCAAATGAATTTACTTACACTCCTTTGCTCTTAAAGTCCCAAATGTAGTCACACCTGACATTCTTTATACATTTTAACAAAAGCAAATTCACATTGCAAGCAAAAGGCTGGCGTAAACAAAGAAAGGAAAAGAAGAAAATGTTTAACAAATGTAATAATAATCTGATAGGATAAACTATAATTTTATCAACTAATATGACATCGTCACTCATTGTGTAGCTCATTCTTTTGTGTGGATAGGGCAGGGAAAGAGTTCCAATTTCTCCTTTATTAATATTCAGTCGTAGTGCCAATGACACAATGGTTAAGCACTCAGCTGCTAACCGAAAGGTCAGTGGTTCGAAACTATCAGCTGCTCTTAGGAATTAAGATGCTCCACTCTGCTCCTGGGAAGATTACAGCCTTGGAAACCCTATCGGGCAATTTTCACTAATATTCAATTTAACTAAAACATTGAATGGTTTCTCGAAGGAATGTCAATGCATGTTTTATTAAGTGCGGGTAAACATTTAACATTTATGGCTGAATTTTCAAGTATATGGTATTCATCTTGATTTTTGTTGTGGAAAAGTGCCAACTTCCTTTTTTTTTCCTTTGTAATTTTTTTTTTTTTTTTTACAATTGAGGCAAAGGAGAGGAAAGAAGATTAATTCATTAATAAATCTATCCCTTGGATCCTGGTTGACTATTAGTTTAATAAAAGCTAAGAATGTTGTTTCTTAAGCTCATGAAGAAATAGCGGTTAAATCGGTATTTATATTCTTGACAGTCATTAAAATTTGCAACTTCTTTAGGGAAGCCAATTTTGAGGTCCGTGAAACTCTGCAAACTGAGCGAGAAAGTCAGATTTTCAGAAAGAAAAAAAGTTATACGTAAAAAAGAAATGTTTATCAAACACAGTAAAGAGTTTCAACTGCGTATGTGCCTGAAGAGTTAACATACCTTATCAAGTTGAAATTCCAGGGAAAGCAAAAAAGAATCATAATGCTCATGTTTAGCTGGAACCTAGGGCTTAAAGAAAACATATCTCTTTTTTTTTTTTTTTTAAGGAAAACTATAAACAAAAACTCTAGGATCCCCAATGGTCAAAAGAGGACACCTGGTAAATCTTCTCTGAAAGACAGGCTGAACCAGAGGGCTGGCATCAGCATTTGTGGGGATGAAAGAGTGCCACCTATTGAATCACCACCTTTTAGCTGTTTCTGTCAGCACTTTGATTTTCCTTGGATTTCTACCAACCTCAGAGTGTGACCTTGCTTAGAAATGAAGTCTGACCTCATTACAATGCAAGCTTAGCCTTCTGCAGGCACAGTACAAAATCAGCCAGAACCCGTCATCTGCAGATTTCCCCCCAAATAGCGCAACACTAAGTGAGAGTCGCAAGAAAGACAAGCAAAGGGGCTACATAGAACCAAAACAGCAAGAACAGCTGCAAAAGGGGATCAGGCATCTGTGTAATGATATGTTTAGTCACTAAACACAACTATTTTATCTTAAGAGAGACAAAAAATCCAGTACACATGTTTATCTAAAGTCTTCTCATTCTCAACCTGAGGAAAGTGTCTGACTAAATGTTTTGTTTGATTGAACTTAATTGTTGACATCTGGAATTGGTTAATGTTAATATTAACCAAAGACTTTGAAAAAATAAAATGACAGAAGAAAGGTCTGTTTTAAACAGTTGTTATGTTGCGTTAACATAGGTAATTGTCCAGTTTAATGCAAAACCTGCTAAATTTATTTTTTTAATTAATAATAAATATTAATAACTGTGGTCAGTATTTAACTGTTGTGTTTTCTAAGTAATGTATGCAGGAGGACCTATCCGTATAAAAATCTATATTACAAAGATCCAAATATATCAGGGTCATGAGTCATGTTTTGGCTCCTAAGCATATATATCTGATTCATGAACTATGAATGATGAGAATGTTAGGAAGGATAAAAATGCAAAAATATTGACCATACATGATTTTACCATCTGATTCCCTTTGGAGTTTCCTATCATCTTTTGTAACATATAACACATCTATTATATATATGTGCTTCATATTCAATCCCCCCATGATTGTCAAAAAGGGAATATTTTTTGGGGCCATATTGTCCCTAAAGAATGGTGCATCTAAGTATAAATATTTTAGGTATAACGACAGACATGCACATTAGTAGAAGAGAAGGCATGTTAGATGCATATGCTTGTTTGGTGGCAAGTATTACTGGTGTCCAGAATAGAATAAGAAATTTGAAGAAATTATGTAGATTGGCCTTGGGAAATTCAGAAGCACCAGTCAGCCTTGAGCTAGACTGAGGAAACACACTTTAACAGAGCATCTTAACCCAATTAAATAGCTATCCCCAGGCATCTTGCTGTAGCAAGTAATTGAAACGGATGACAAATGTTCTGCTTTCCTAAAGGGAATAGAGTTAAAGAAACCTAAACATTTTTCAGTTGTTATTACTTTTTTAAATTCTCTGAAAGTAAAATCTTTGAAGATACTAGAAAGTTAAGTGATAAAAAAGAAAAAAAAGTATGGGATCATGTCATAGGGACACAGGATCCAACCTAAAAGAGCTCCCTTGGCAAAAGATGAAAGAATTTGAACAAGAAAATAAATAATATAATATTGGATTATAATCTGAGGCGTAAAATAAATATACATGAATTCTTACTAATATAAGTAAATGGTTGAATCAATAAATAAATGAAGGAAAATAGATAAATCTTCTTTACATAAAAATGTAGATACTCCCACTTCAGGAGGTAGAGTTCACCACCCCCAAACAGTCAGAATCAGACTGGATGGCAACAGGTTTGGTTTTTTGGTTTTTGGTATAAGTGTGGATTGGATTAAGTAACTCACTTCCAGAGAATACAGTACAGAAAGGGAAAATTGCAATTTTACAGTGGAGATTATTGGCAAACACTTCCAGTGATCGAAGTCAATATCACCAATGATGTCATGTACATATCATGTACCCCCAGATATAATGTGATGAGAAGCACACCTCACCTCTGTTGATTTTCTTTCAAAAAGCCCCTATCCCCATTCTAATCATAAGAAACACATCAGACAACTCAAATTTGAGAAATGTTCTATAAAATACATGATCAGTACTCCTCAAAAGTGTTGAGGTCATGAAAAACAAGGAAAGACTGAGAAAAGGTCACATTCAGTTGTCATTTACATGACACCTGAGCGCAGTGTGGTATTCTGGATTGGGTCCTGGCACAGAAGCCCGACAGTAGTGTAAAACTGGTGAAATTCAAGTGAAGTTTGGAGTTCAGTTAATAGTATTGTACCAATGTGGATCTCTTAGTTTTGATAAACGTACAATGACAATGAAAAATGATAATAGAAGTAGAAACTGACACTGAGTAAAGGTTGTGAAAGAACTCTGAATAATTTTTGCAACTGTATGGTAAGGATCAGCATAAATTTAAACCTTAAAATGTGGAGGTTGATTCAGTTTTCACGTTGCCACTTCTCCAACTGGAGCTAGGTCAGAGTTCGCAAGTTAAAAGAACACTGTCCTTCAGACTGCCACATAGGCAGACACCAGCCTCAAGTTTAGGGAGTTCACATGATTCCCCAACCTTCTGCCCTGCTGGCCACAAATTTGAGGCTGGTTTTACACTACCTTTTCGGAATACCAGCTGCAAGCTTCTCAGTCCGCACAACACCTTTACTTTCTGACCTGCTGGTTCCCACTGCCTCTATGGGTTTGATAATTCACTGAAATGACAGAATTCTTGGAGAATATGCCATATTTACAACTGCAGATTTATTATAGCCTAAAAGGATACAAATGAAGAGACACAGAGGACAAAATCTTGGAGGGTTTCGATTGTGGAGTTTCCACATCCCAAGCAATACGTTACCCTCCTGAGAGCAAATGTTCTCATCAACCAGCAAGCTTTCTGAGTCTTAATATTCTGGGCTTTTATTGGCCATAATAGGTTGGCCAATATGATAGGTTGAATCACGCCTTCTGAGGCTAGTTAACATTGGCCTCCCAAGTGAATCTTTTCTGGTCTGGCCAGCCTCCACTTGCCAGCACAAATGTGCTGAAATTAGTGGTCTGAAATTTTCAGGTCAAGATACTCCTACTTTTCTGGAGACAAAGACAAAAGCCACCTTACTTAGGGTAAAGCAAGTCCTTTACCCCACAGCAACTTTTCTGTAAATCAAAATTTTTATGAAAATGTTTATTCAAAATGTTTGAAGAAAGATACTCTCATTGAAATAGAAAGTTTGTCAAGTCTCTGGATCTGAAGATACATAATTCCTGTGAGTATTCTGTACTTATTAATTAATTAATTGGCAGCATTTCTGTTTAAAGAAACTGCAAATACCTGCCATACATTATAAGCAGATATTGAGACTTTAAGTAGATATTATCTGGGGAAGAGATGATGATGTTTGGAAAAGAAGTGGTGTGAAATGGTTAGTTTTTGGATATATTTTGAAGGTAAAGTAATAAGATTTGTTGAAGTACCATATTTTTATGAAAATAATGCATACCTTCTAAGTTGTTTGCCAACCACTCCTTCCTCCTATGGGGTATTTTCATAAGTTATGTTAATTTTTTTCACATGTAGCTGTAAAAATATTAGCATAGCTCACTTACAAAAATATTTTGGCAGGGGAGAGAGTGGTTGGCAAACAAACTTAGAAGGCATGTGTTATTTGCGTAAAAATTTGGTATTTGATGGGGAACCTGAGAGAAGCTGCTGATTCAAGGATATCCCCAGTTATAAGCCTGAAAAAAATTGAAGGATGAAGTTATCACTACCTGAGATGGGGAACACTTCAAGAGGAACAGGTTTCCAATAAGTGAGGGAGGGGATCATGATTCAGATTTGAATATATTAAGCTTGAGATAAATATTTAAGCAGTGTACTGGGCATTTCAAATGTGGATTTTAGAGGAGATGCCCAAGCTACAAATATATATTTGGTAGTTATTAGCATATAGATGAGACCTAATGAGAATAAGGAAGTGAATATAGAAAGAAAAAAGAAGAGGTCTAATGACTGAGCCCCGGGGCCCTCCATTATTGAGAGATAAGGTAAATGAAGGGCACCTGGAAATGATCAATGAGACATGAGGAGAAGCAGGTGAGTGTGGTGCCTTGAGGAGACCTGGTGGCCCAGTGGTTGAAGCGCTCTGCTGCTAACCATAAGTGGCTTGAACCCAAGAGCCTCTCTTTGGGAGAAGGATGTGGCACTCTGCTTCCATAAAGATTTACTGTCCTGGAAACCCTATGGGGCAGTTCTACTCTGTCCTTTACGGTTGCTGTGAGTCAGAATTGATTTGACCGCAATGGGTTTGGTTTTGGTTTTGGTGGTGTCTTAAGAGAGTTTTCAGGCCGTGGCAAAGGAAGGAGAACCCACCAGGTGGGCCAGTGAAATTCTGAGGTAAAGAGACAGAGCTGAAACTTTAGGGAGACAAAGGTGACAAGAGTTTGCACAGCAGAGTACCAAAGATGAAAGCTTCAGGAAGAGAAAACTTTGGAGATCTGCAGAGGATCCCTTCTCTTGCACTCCCATCCAAACGCATTGACGTCGACTGGATTCCAACTCATAGAAACCCTACAGGACAGGGTAGAACTTCCCCATAGGGTTTCCAGGGAACAGCCAGTGGATTTGCACTGCCGACCTTTAGGTTAGCAGCTGAATGCTTAACCACTGTGCCACCAGGGCATGCATGTGAGAAGGCTAATATAGGCTAAGAAAAAAAGATTAAAAACCCAAAACAATTAGAGGGGACAGTGCCTGGCACTCACATAAGGCAGAGAGTAGTGCCTGTTTCTAACAGCTAGACTGAAAAAAAAAAAAGAAATCATAACGCACAGGTCATTGGGTGGAGTACTTAGAAAACTTTTGCCTCAGTAGTGGAGAAAAATTATTTTTAGACCAAATGGTGCTCTGGGTGCCTAACAAAACTTAAAAAATAAAACTTGAAAGGATTAAACTATTTCCAAGTAAATAAAATGCATACTAACACAGAGCTCAAGAATATTTATAGAAATACAAAATATCCTGCACACAACAAAGTAAAATTTACAGTACTTGACATCCAATCAAAAATTAGAAGACATGCAAAGATGCAGGAAAACATGATTCATAATAAACAGAAAACTCAATTGATTGAAACTGACACAGATGTGACATAGATGTTAGAATTAGCAGACAAAGATATCAAACATTATTATAACTGTATTCTACATGTTTACCAGTCAAAGATGAGTTGAACATGTTCAGCAGAGATATAGAAGACATAAGACCCAAATCGAACTCTAGAGATCAAAATTACAAAGTGAGATGAAAATCATACATCCAACTGGATGGAATCAATAGGCAATTAGACCACACAGAAGAAGAAGAAAAACAAAAGTGAACTGAAAGATATAGCAATAAATACTATTCAAAAGAAAATACAGACAGAAACAAAAAAAGAATAAAAATAGCTAAACAGTGAGCTGTGGAACAACATGAAGTGGCCTATATACATATAATTTGAGTCCCTGGAAGAGAAGTGGGATCACAAAAAATCATTTGTGGTAATAATGGCCATAGATTTTCCAAATTCGAAGAAAACTACAAACCAACAGATACAAGAAGCCCAACAAACACTAATTTAAAACTATTAAAATGAAAACATGAAGAAAACTACACTAATGAACATCATAATCCAATTGCTCAAAAACAGTGGGAAAGAGAAAACCTTAAATTCAGCCAGAGGAAATAAAGACAAATATGAATTATCACAGCCAATAGGAGATGGAGGAGAAATGATAATTACAATGTGATATCCTAGATGGGATCTTGAAAAAGAAAAAGGACATTAGGTAAAAATTAAAGAAAACTGAATGAAATGTAGACTTGAATTCATAATAATGTATCAGTATTGGTTCAATAATTGTAACAAACGTACCATATTAATATAAGATGCTAATAATAGAGAAAAGTGAATGTAGAGTACATGGAAACTCTCTGTGCTGTCTTCACAATTGTTTTGTAGATCTACAATAAAACAGTTAAAAAATACACACACCTACAAAATATTTGTACGCAAGAACAAAACAATGATAAAGGCAGATTTCTTGTCAAGAGTGATGTGAATGAGAAGACAACAGAGAATAGTATCTTCAACTTATTGAAAGAAAAATCTGTCAACCTAGAATTCTGTCTAGATTTTTAAACGCAGAGAAATATTTTTTCAAAAATCAATATAGAGAACTTTTTAGACCGAAAGCTGAAAGAATTCATTACCAGCACATTGCTTTTTCTTTTCCACTTTTTCTGCCTTTCTTTGGATTAATTATTTTTTATGATTGCAATTTTTATTATTTGTTGGCTTATTAGCTAAAACTTTTTTTTTTAATATTTGTTTGCAGTCATAAAAAAAGTACTCAATCCAAAGAAAAGCAGAAAAAATGAAAAAGGGATAAACAATGAATTGAACAAATAGAAAGCAAATAACAAGATGATAGACTAAATCCAACCATATTAATAATCACACAAGCGTAAATGGCCTAAACATGCTAATTACAAGAGAGGTTTCCCATTGAATAACGAAAGTTAGACCCAACACATTCTAAATATAAATATGCACTAATGTTAAAAGTAAAAGTATGTAAAAAGATATTCCATGGGTTATGTATTGAATTGTGTCCCCAAAAAAAGTTTGTTAATTTTGATAGGCCATGATTCCCAGTATTGTGCTGTTGTCCATCATTCTGTGATTTGACGTAATTTTCCAATGTGTTATACACCCTAATCTGTGTCTGTGCTTAATGAGGCAAGGTTATGTCATGTTAAAGAAGATTAGTGTGGTGTTCGGTATAGACACCCTTACTCAGCCACAGCCCTAATCCAACCTAAAAGAGTTTCTCTGAGGTGTGGCCTGCATCACCTTTTATCTTAGAAGAGATAAAAGGAGAGAGAAGTGAGTAGAGAGACAGGGACCTCATATCACCAGGAAAGAAGAGCTGACAGTGAGCACATCCTTGGACCCAGTGTCCCAGCACTGAGAAGCTCTTAGATCAGGGGAAGATTGATGATAAGGACCTTAACCCAGAACAATAGAGAGAGAAAGTCTTCCCCTGGAGCTGGCACCCGGACTTCTGATTTCTGGCCTCCTAAACTGTAACAGAATAAATTTCTGTTTGTTAAAATTAACCACTTGTGGTATTTATGTTATAGCAGCACTAGACAACTAAGACATCATGTTAACACTAATTAAACAAAATCTGGAGTGTCTATATTAATATCAGACAAAATACACTTCACAGCAAAGAATATTACCAGAGAAAAGAGGGTAATATAATGATAAAGTGTTCAATTCACTAAGAGGACATAAATGTTTATGCACTTAATAACAACTTCAAATTTTTTGAAGCAAAAACTGACTGAACTAAAAGGAGAAATAGACAAGGTCAAAAATATATCCAGAGATTTCAATATTAATCTCTTTTTTTTGTGAGTTTATTAGCATTTTATTTTATTTTCCTTTTTTTATTGTACTTTACATGAAGGTTTACAGAACAAACTAGTTTCTCATTAAACCATTAGTACTCATATTGTTTTATGACATTGGTTAACAACCCCACAAAATGTCAACACTCTTCCTTCTCCACCTTGGGTTCCCTATTATCAGCTTTCCTGTCCCCTCCTGCCTTCTAGTCCTTGCCCCTGGGCTGTTGTGCCCCTTTAATCTTATTTTGTTTTATTAGCCTGTCTAATCTTTGGGAGAAGGGTGAATCTCAGGAGTGACTTCATTACTGAGCTAAAAGGGTGTCTGGGGGCCATACTCTTTTACTGAGCTAAAAGGGTGTCTGGGGGCCATACTCTTGGGGTTTCTCCAGTCTCAGGCCAGTAAGTCTGTTTTTTTTTTTGTCAGTTAGAATTTTCTTCTACATTTTTCTCCATCTCTGTCCAGGGCCCTCTATCGTGATCCCTGTCAGAGCAGTCAGTGTTGGTAGCTGGGCACCATCTAGTTGTACCGGACTCAGTCTGGTAGACACCGTGGTAGAAGTGGTCCATTAGTCCTTTGGGCTAATCTTTCCCTTGTATCTTTAGGTTTCTTCATTCTTCCTTGCTTCCGAAGGGATGAGACCAGTGGAATATCTTAGATGGCCGCTTACAGGCTTTTAAGACTCCAGACTCTATTCAGCAAAGTAGAATGTAGAACATTTTCTTTATAAACTATATTATGCCAATTCAGCTAGATGTTTCCTGAGACCATGGTCCCCACAGCCCTCAGCCCAGAAATTTGGTCCCTCAGGGTGTTTGGATGTATCTGTGGAGCTTCCATGACCTTGCCTTGTACAAGCTGTGCTGTCTTCCTCAGTATTGTGTACTGTCTTACCCTTCACCAAAGTTACCACTTATTTACTGTCTATTTAGTTTTTTTTTTCCATCCCCACACCTTCCCTCCCTTGTAACCATCAGATTTGTTTCTTTTTGTATGTAAACCTTTCCATGAGTTTTTACAGTAGTGGTCTTATACAATACTTGTCCTTTTGTGATTGACTTCTTTCACTTAGCATAATGCCCTCCAGATGCATCCATATTATGAGATGTTCTGCCGATTCATCATTGTTCTTTATCGTTTCATAGTACTCCACTGTGTGTATGTATCATAGTTTGTTTATCCATTCATCTGTTGAAGGGCATCTAGGTTGATTCCATATTTTTGCTATTGTGAACAATGCTGCCATGAACATAGGTGTGCATATGTCTATTCTTATCCCGACTCTTATTTCTCTAGGATATATTCCTAGCAGTGGGATTGCTGAATCATATGCTATTTCTATTTCTAGCTTTCTAAGGAAGCATCGTATCTTTTTCCAAAATGGTTGTACCATTATGCATTCCCACCAGCAGCGCATAAGTGTTCTGATCTCCCCACAGCCTCTCCAACATTTGTTATTTCATGTTTTTTTGATTCATGCCAGTAATACCAGAGTGAGATGGTATCTCTTTGTCATTTTGATTTGCATTCCTCTAATGACTAGTGATCACCAGCATTTCCTCATGTGTCTGTTGGCTGCTTTAATGTCTTCTTTGATAAAGTGTCTGTTCATTTCCTTTGCCCATTTTTTAATTTGACTATTTGTCTTTTTGTTGGCGAGGTGTTGGATTTTCTTGTAGATTTTAGAGATTAGACCTTTGTCTGATTTGTAATAGCCAAAAATTTTTTCCCCGTCTGTAGGTTCTCTTTTGGTGAAGTCTTTTGATGAGCATAAGTGTTTCATTTTTACAAGATCCCAGTTTTCTACCTTATCTTCTGGAGTTTGTATGTTGTTGGTTATGGTTTGTATCCTGTTAATGCTGTGTATTAGGGCCTCTAGCGTAGATCCTATTTTTTCTTCTATGAACTTTATACATTTTGTCTTTATGTTTAGGCTTTGATCTATTTTTAATTAGTTTTTGTGTATGGTTAGTTTGGTGAGGTATGGGTCTTATTTCATTTTTTTGCAAATGGACATCCAATTTAGCCAGCACCATTTGTTAAAAGACTGTCTTTTCTCCATTTGATGTCCTTTGGGGCCTTGTTGAAAATCAGGTGACTGTAGGTGGATGGATTTACATCTGGGTTCTGTTCTGGGTTCATCTCAATTCTGTTCCATCGGTCAATGTGTCTGTTGTACCAGTATCAGGCTATTCTGACTACCATAGCTGTATTCTAGGTTCTAAGGTCAGGTAATGTGAGTCCTCCTACTTTGTTCTTCTTCTTCAACAGTGCTTTACTTACCCGAGGCTTCTTCTCTTTCCATATAAAGTTAATGATTAGTTTTTCCATCTCTTTAAAGAATGTTGTTGGTATTTGGATCAGGATTGCATTGTATTTGTAAATTGCTTTAGGTAGAATTGTCATTTTCACACTGTTGAGTCTACCTATCCATGAGCATGGTATGTTTTTCCATTTATGTAGATCTTTTTTAGTTTCTTACAGTAATGTTTAGTAGTTTTCTTTGTATAGGTCTTTTAGATTTATTCCTACTTATTTTATTTTTTTAGGGGCTATATAACTGGTATTGTTTTCCTGATTTCCTTTTCATAGTTCTCTTTATTAGTGTATAGGAATCCAACTGATTTTTTAATGTTTATCTTAAATCCTGCTACTCTGCTGAATCTTTCTATTAGTTTCAGTAGTTTTCTCGTGGAATCTTTTGTGTTTTCTATGTATAATATCATACCATCTGCAATTAGGGACAGTTTTACTTCTTCCTTACCAATTTGGGTGCCCTTTATTTCTTTTTCTTCCCATATTGCTCTAGCTAGCACTTCCAGCACAATGTTAAATAGGAGTAGTGATAAAGGGAATTCTTGTCTTGTGCCTGTTCTCAAGGGGAATGTTTTCAGGCTCTCTCCATTAAGAGTGAAGTTGGCTGCTTGTTTTGCACAGATGCCCTTCATTGTGTTGAGAAATTTCCCTTCTATCTGTACTTTATTGAGAGTTTTTTTGTTGAATGGATTTTCTGTATCCATTTCTTTCCTTTCATTTAGATGGTGGATTATGTTGATTGATTTTCTAATGTTGAACCATCCTTGCATAGCTGGTATGAATCACACTTGGTCGTGGAGTTTTATTTTTATGATAAGATGCTGAATTCTATTGGCTAGAATTTTGTTGAGAATTTTTGCATCTATATTCATGAGAGATATTCATCTGCAATTTTCTATTTTTGTGGTATCTTTGCCTGGTTTTGGTATCAGAGTTATGCTGGATTCATAGAATGAATTTGGAAATATCCCTTCCTTTTCTATCTTCTGAAATAGTTTGAGTAGTACTGGTGTAAACTCTTCTCTGAATGTTTGGTAGAATTCTCCAGTGAAGCCATTTGGGCCAGGGCTTTTTATTT
>NW_004443970.1:11522954-11579688 GCF_000243295.1 Trichechus manatus latirostris
GCTGAGTTCTTTATCTCTTCATTTGATGTTCTAGGGTTTCAGGATTGTTGATTCTCTGTTTGGCTTAGTTTTTTGGATCTTTGTTGTGGAGGGACGGCGTGGTGCTTCTGCCTAGACCTCCATCTTGCCGGACCACCCCCGCCAGGGCTTTTTTTGTTGGGAGTTTTTCAAATTACCTTTTGAATCTCTTTTCTTGTTATGAGTTGGTTCAGATTTTCAACATCATTTTGTGTTAGTTTTGGTAGATAGTGTGTTTCTAGAAATTTTTCCATTTTCTCTAGGTTTCCTTCTTTTTTGATGTGTACAGCTATTACTATAAATTGACCTCTGAGGACAGCCTTTGCTGTGTCCCAGAGATTTTAGTATGATGTGTTTTTATTCTAATTTGATTCTACTAATTTTTTGATTCCATCTCTGATTTCTTCTCTTACTTATTGGTTTTTAAGCAAGATGTTATTCAGTTTCCATGAAATTGATTTTTTTCCTTGCTCTTCCAGTTGTTAATTTCTACCTTGATGGTCTTGGGTCAGAAAAGATACTTTTTTGTATTATCTCAATGATTTGGAATTTGTTAAGGGTTGCTCTCTGACCTAAGATGTGGTCTATTCTGGAGAATGTTCCATTATGCTTTGGTTAGTAATGTGTAATTTGCAGAAAAGGACAGAATCAAAACATTAGCTATGCAACTTTAACAAATAGAAAGAGAACAGAAAGCAAACCTACAGCCACGAAAAGAAAAGAAATAATAAAGACTACAGCAGAAATACATGAAATAGAAAATAGAAAAACAATCAAAAGAATTAACAAAACCAAAAGTTGGGTATTTGAAAGGATCAACAAAATCGACAAACCACTAGCCAAACTGACCAAAGAAAAACAGGAGAGGTTGCAAATAATCCAAATAAGAAATAAAATGGGGGACATTACAACAGATCCAACTGAAATAAAAAGGATCATAACAGAGTAGTATGAAAAACTATACTCCAACACATTCGAAAATCTAGAGGAAATGGACAAATTTCTAGAAACACACTACCTACCCAAACTAACACAAAATGATGTCGAAAATCTGAACCAACTCATAACAAGAAAAGAGATTCAAAAGGTAACAAAAAAAAAAAAAAAAAAAAAAAAAAACCTCCCAAAAACAAAAAAAAGCCCTGGGCCAGATGGCTTCACTGGAGAAATCTACAGAACATTCAGAGAAGAGCTTATACCAGTACTGCCCAAACTATTTCAGAAGATAGAAAAGGAAGCAATACTTTCAAATTCATTCTATGAAGCCAGCATAACTCTGATACCAAAATCAGGCAAAGACACCACAAAAAAAAAAATTACAGGCAAATATCTCTCATGAATATAGATGCAAAAATTCTCAACAAAATTCTAGCCAATAGAATTCAGTATCTTATCAAAAAAAAATAACACTCCACCACCAAGTGTGATTCATGCCAGCTATACAAGGATGGTTCAACATTAGAAAATCAATCAATGTAATCCACCACCTAAATAAAGGGAAAGAAAAGAATCACATGATCATCACATTGGATGCAGAAAAGGCATTTGACTAAGTCCAACAACACCCATTACTGATAAAGACTCTCGATAAAATAGGTATAGAAGAGAAATTCCTCAACCTAATGAAGGCTGTCTATGCAAAACCAACAGCCAACATCATTCTAGATGGAGGGAAGCTGAAAACATTTCCTTTGAGAACAGGAATGAGACAAGGATGTCCTTTATCACCACCTCTATTTGACATTGTGCTGGAAGTTCTAGCTAAAGCAATAATGGAAGAAAAACAAATAAAGGGCATCTAGGTTGGTAATGAAGAAGTAAAACTGTTTGCAGATGATATGATACTATATATGGAAAACCCCGAAGACTCCATGAGAAAACCACTGGAACAGATAGAAAGATTCAGCAGAGTAGCAGGATACAAGACAAACACACAAAAATCAGTTGGATTCCTATACACCAACAAAGAGAATGATGAAAAGGAAATCAGGAAAGCACTACCATTTAGAATAGCCCCTAAAACAATAAAAAAAACTTAGGAATAAATCTAACCAGGGATGTAAAAGACCTATACAAAGAAAACTACAAACACTACTGCAAGAAACCAAAATAGAGCTACATAAATGGAGAAACATACCATTCTCAACATTGTGAAAATGACAATTCTACCCAAAGCAATTTACAAATACAATGCAATCCCAATCCAAATACCAACAAACTTCTTTAAAGAGATGGAAAAAATACTCATTAACTTTATATGGAAAGGGGAGAGGCCCTGGATAAGTAAAGCATTATTGAAGAGGAAGAGTAACGTAGGAGGACTCGCATTACCTCATCTCAGAACCTACTACACAGCTACAGTAGTCAGAACAGCCTGGTACTGGTACACAGACAGATACATTGACCAATGGAACAGAATCGAGAACCCAGAAGTAAATTCACCCACCTACAGTCACTTGATCTTCTACAAGGACCCAAAGTCCATCAAATGGGGAAAAGATAGTCTTTTTAACAGATGGCGCTGGCTAAATTGGATGTCCATCTGCAAAAAAATGAAACAAGACCCATACCTCACACCATACACAAAAACTAATTCAAAATGGATCAAAGACCTAAGTCTAAAACAAACAGCTGTAAAGATCATAGAAGAAGAAATAGGATCAAAGCTAGAGGCTCTAATACACAGTTTTAACAGGATACAAACCATAAGTAACAATATAAAAACTCCAGAAGATAAGCTAAATAACTGGGATCTTCTAAAAATTAGCTCATCAAAAGACTTTATCAAAGGAGTAAAAAGAGAACCTACAGACTGGGAAAACATTTTTGGCTATTACAAATCTGACAAAGTTCTAATCACTAAAATCTACAGGAAAATCCAACACCTCTACCACAAAAAGACAAATAATCCAGTTAAAAAATGGGCAAAAGAAATGAACAGACACTTCACCAAAGTAGACATTCAAGCGGCTAACAGACACATGAGGAAACGTTCGTCATCACTGACCATTAGGGAAATGCAAATCAAAACTACAGTGAGATCCCATCTCATCCCGGCATTACCGGCAAGAATCAAAAAAAACAGAAAATAACAAATGTTGGAGAGGCTGTGGGAAGACTGGAACTCTTATGCACTGCTGGTGGGAATGCAAAATGGTACAACCATTTTGGAAAATGATATGGCTCTTCCTTAGAAAGCTAGAAATAGAAATATCATATTATCCAACAATCCCACTCCTAAGAATATATCCTAGAGAAATAAGAGCCATCACACGAATAAACATGCACACCCATGTTCATTGCAGCATTGTTCACACTAGCAAAAAGATGGAAACAACCTAGATGCCCGTCAACAGATGAATGGATAAACTATGATACTTACAATGAAATACTATGCAATGATAGGAACAGTGATGAATCTGTGAAGCATCTCACAACATGGATGAATCTGGAGGGCGATGTGCTGAGTGAAAGAAGTCAATCACAAAAGGACAAATATTGTAACAGACCACTACTGTAAAAACTCATGAAAAGGTTTACACACAGAAAGAAACAATCTTTGATGGTTACGAAGGTAAGGGAGGGGTGAGGTTGTAAAAACACTAAATAGACAATAGATAAGTGGTAAATATGGCAAAAGTTAGACAGTACACAATACGGGGGAAGCCAGCACAGCTTGTTCAGGGTAAAGTCATGGAAGCTCCATGGACAAATCCAAACTCCCTGACGGACTGAATTACTGGGCTGAGGGTTGTGGGGACCATGTTCTCAGGGAACATTTAGCTCAATTGACATAATATAGTTTATGAAGAAAATGTTCTACATTCTACTTTGGTGAGTAGCATCTGGGGTCTTAAAAGCCTGTGAGCGGCCATCTAAGATATTCCACAGGTCTCACCCCTTCAGGAGCAAGGGAAAATGAAGAAAACTAAAGACACAAGGGAAAGATTAGTCCAAAGGAGTAATAGACCACAACTACCATGGTCTCCACCAGACTGAGTCCAGTGCAACTAGGTGGTGCCTGGCTACCACCACTGACTGCTCTGACAGGGATTACAATAGAGGGCCCAGGACAGAACAGGAGAAAAATGTAGAACAAAATTCTAACTAAAAAAAAAAGAAAGACCAGACTTACTGGCCTGACAGATAGAGACTAGAGAAACCCTGAGAATATGGCTCCCAAACACCCTTTTAGCCCAATAATGAAGTCACTCCTGGGGTTCACCATTTAGCCAAAGATTAGATAGACCCATAGGGCAAAACGAGACTAAAGGGGCACACCAGCCTAGGGGCAAGGACTAGAAGGCAGAAGGGACAGAAAAGCTGGTAATAGAGAACCTCAAGTCAAGAAGCGAGAGTACTGACATGTCATGGGTTGTTATCTAACGCCATAAAACAATATATGTACTAACTGTTTAACAAGAAGCTAGTTTGTTCTGTAAAACTTAATCTAAAGTTCAATTAAAAAAGAAAAACGTGAATGGATAAACATATTATGGTATTCTTGCAAAGGAATACTACTTAGTAATAATAAAATGGACTGAACTATTGATACACAAAATGATGTGGACAAATCTCTATGTAATCATGCTGAGTGAGACAAGACAGACAAAAAAAGACTATATTCTTGTTCCATTCATGTAAAATTATAGAAAATATAGCTAATTTATAGTGATAGAATGCAGATCAGTGAATCACTGGTGATAAGAATGAGGGTAGGATGACAAATGCTCCCAAGAAAATTCTTTCCAGTTATCGATACACTTAACACCTTTATTTTGGTATTGGTGTCACAGCATATACATATGTCATAATTTATCAAATTGTACACTTTCAATATGTGTAATTTATTGTTTGCGATTATACCTCAGTAAAGCTGTTATAAAACAATTCCTGGTACATGGTGGTTACTGAGTAAATATTAGTTGAATGAATGAATGAGTTAGTGAATTAATTATGAATGAGTCAGCATTATCTAGGGAGAAGGCAAAATATGTGGAGAATAACAAGATCACATAACAACTGATTCTTAGCGAACTGTGAAATGTTCTTCCTTTTCAGAATATCTGATAAACAGTATCTAAATAAATGGAAAGCATAAAAGATGTTTTATTTCTTTATAATTTTGACCCTCTCAAACAGCAGAATTCTAAAGTGACAAAAGAAATAAAAGAAATCTTTCTGGCTATTTTAGTATTAATAAAAAATATTTTAATTCTAAACCAGTTAGTAACTTTATACATGTGTTTATGTATGTGTGTACATATACATATATATATATATATATATGTATGTATATGTATATAAAATGTAGTATGCACAGGATTGGGGCCCCAGTGGTGCAGTGGTTAAGAGCTTGGCTACCAACCAAAAGATCAGCGGTTCAAATCCACCATCTGCTCCTTGGAAACACTATAGGGCAGTTCAACTCTGTTCACTATGAGTTGGAATTGACTTGACGGCAACAGGTATGCACAGGATTAAGATGTGCCTGACCCAACCCATGATATTTTCAATTGCCTTTTATGCATGCGAAACCTGGACAATGAATAAGGAAGCCCAAAGAATTGATGCCTTTGAATTACGGTGTTGGTGAAGAATATTATATATGCCATGGACTGCCAGAAGAACAAAAAATCTGTCTTTGAAGAAGTACAGCAGCCAGAGTGCTCCTTGGAAGTTTGGATGGCAAGACTTCATCTCAGGTACTTTAGACATGTTATCAGGAGGATACTAGTCCCTGGAGAAGGACATCATACTTGGTAAGGTAGAGGGTCAGCAGAAAAGAAGAAGACCCTTGACAAGATGGATTGCCACAATGGCTGCAACATGGGCTCAAACATAGCAGCAATTGTGAGGAAGGCGCAGGGATCAGGCAGTGTTTCATTTTATTGTATATAGGGTCACTATGAGTTGGAATTGACTCGATGGCACCTAACAACAACAATGCACAGTAAGTTTCACTTAATAAGTATATGCATACCCTGTTAAATTATATCTACTATTTGCCAATTATTTTAAATAAATTAAAAAAAAATGTCTCCTCTGTCTGAAAACCTACATAGCAATAACTGGGGAGAATCATTTTTATTGCACAGATCGTTCACATTATGAGAAAGTTCACAAAGGAATTATTGAAATATTAGAGTTTCTAGTGCATTCAACTGTTAATTATCAGATCATTAACTACTTTGTAAGATGAGGTTAAGCTGGAGAGAAAATGAAGCTAATACTCCAGGATTTGAAACTACTTTAATTGACTGTAAGCCAGAAATAAGAGTTTAAGATCTTGGAAAAGATAAGTCAATAGAAAAAAATACTCATATTTAATGAAAATTCAGTTTATAAAATAGTTTATTATAATATCTGTAGTAGGATATAGTATGACAGGGATATATGTATAGGGAATACTTTGGACCAAAGATATAAGTAAGCTGACTAAAATTTGGTGAATTGAATACATATTCTATTTAGTTGAACACATTCAAGTAAAAACCACCAGAGCCTGACATACAGAGGGCGGTGGGGAACTTATAGGAGGAAATTTATGGGCAGCATCTCAAACTTAATAAAGAGTTTTTCTAGACCTTCTTAGACCACTTTTTTTTGGCAAATGTGTGTTCATGAAACCAAGGGAAAACTAGTTAATGAGACAAGGACATTTCTTCCATCCTCATTCGCTACTGTGGCCCAAGCTGAGTGGTCTGTGCAGCTATGCTTGGTATGGATCTGTGACCTCAGTAATCTGTAAAACTGAAATATGTGTATAGTGTCTGCCATTATCATGCAAGTCGGAGAACCGGACCAGTACAGGTCTTTTATTTCATTTGGTGAAAAAGTGAGGTACAGCCATGTAATAACCATTTTGCTAGATCTTGCAGGTCCTCCATCCTGCTACAAAGATCCCACCATATATTAGTACGGACAGCCAGAAGAAATCTCATTTGTGTTCACAAAGAAATCTGTTTAGAAACCACAGGTTAAAAAAATTCTAGCTAGCGAACAGACAAAGTAATACCTCTTCTCTTAATCTTCTTTCCATTTACTGGAAACCATTGGGCACAGCTGACATTTTCATCAGCTACTCTCACTCCCATCATACACTGTGTACTACTGACTTTCACCAAAGGGTAACTGAGCTACCATATTAGAAATCACTGTCTTTTATGTTCAGACCAAAACAAAAACAAAACCCAGCTGCCCTCGAGTCGATTTTGACTCATAGCGACCCTGCTGGATAGAGTAGAACTGCCCCATAGGGTTTCCAAGGAGCAGCTGATGGATTCAAACTGCCGGCCTTTTGGGTTAGTAGCCAAAAGCTTAACCACTGTGCCACCAGGGCCCCTTCTGTTCATAGCAACCCTATATAATTATAAACTAAATGCTCTTCACTGATTTTTTTCTCATGTGTGAAGTACAGTATTAAGGTTCTTAACCTGCAATAATGCATAACATTTTTACAACAATTCTTGAGATGGTTGCTCACTATCCCTCCCAATTTAATAATGAAAGAGTGAGAAACTGAAATATTAAGTAAACTTGTCCAAGGTTATCCAGCTATGAAGGGACAGAACTGGGCTTTGTAGCTTGGCAGTCTGATACCAGAGCCCTTGACCTTCACACTGCTACACTAAACTCTATTGAACTATTCTCTCAGTTTGCACTTACCGTCCTTTCTTTTCGTTAAATGAAGATGTAAATTCATGGAAGGTGTGTATCTGTGTGTCTTCTTTTTAAGAGGGGGTATTGGTGATACATGTAGATGCATATGTGTTTATGTGTTATGTTTGTTATTGGGTATATGTCTATGTTTAAGTGTGTGTGCATTTTTATGTTGGAGTGTATATTTGTTTATGTGTGTGTGTTTGTATATTTCTTACATTTGTGCATGTGTACGTGTGTGGGCCTGCACATTCTGAGCTGAGAAAAATAATTTTGCTCTGACAAGTAAGCTTTTACCCCTGAGTCCACCTTATCATGTCGTGATCCTTTTCTCATTGACAGTCTTTTTCAATTCCGAGTAATGTACAAATTGTTTTAAATGAGATATTTTTCAGGCCTTTAGCATTATAATAAATTATTTTTATTATATTGTTTCTTAAATGTTTATATATTTAAAGCTCATATAATATACAGTAAAAATATGTTTATAAATTAAATATAAACAAAAATAACTAAAATTAACAGCATTAATATACTGTGATGGATGATGCTGTTCTGCTGAAACTAAATTCCTACTGTGTGAATATGAGATTAACTTGATATTGTACAGTTTTATCTTGTTTTTAAAGCAGCATGCATAAAAATTCTCCACCATGTTCCATTCTTCACAATATCACGAGCTCATCATGATTATTAGATGAGCTTTGAGGTAATTTGACCTTCACTTTGTGTTAAAGCAACATTCATGTACTAAATATTTTCCTCTCTCATTACCCAAAAACCAAACCCATTGCTGTTGAGTCGATTCCAACTCATAGCAACCCTACAGGGCAGGGCAGAACTGCCCCATAGTGTTTCCAAGGAAAGGCTGGTGGATTTGAGCTGCCGACATTTTGGTTAGCAGCCAAGCTCTTAACCACTGCGCCACCACGGCTCCTTCTTAGCACATGCTAATAAAAACAGCATTATATGAAAACTAATATTTGCATTGAAAATTCTGGTAATATCCGGTAATAAATTGTTGTAGTTTTACAATATATTGTAGTATATTATAGGGTTGTTATGAGTTGGAATGGACTTGACAGTACACAACAGCAACAACAACAACATCGAGCAACGTATAAAATGTTTTTAAATATCCCATAATTCTTGAAACCTTGTTTGAGAAACACTGACTTAGGATTTTGTGACCCCAGAGGCTATTTAGCATCACAGACAAGTTATTTTCTGTCTGACATTTCCACCATTCCAAAGACTTAGATCCATCAGAATCCCAGGAGGGAACACAGATTGGTGTTAAGCTGTCCCCCACCACCACTACGAATCTAATGCAGCCTAAATAATTCCCTCTCCGTAGAGATGGAGCCTTCTATGATCATTGCCTGAAGAGTATTAAGTTAAATGGTAAAATTTTCGTTCATTTATCCATTAATTCATTGCTTCCACAAACATACGTACTCTAGGCATTTTGCTTGGTGATGGGATTACAGAGGTAGATTAGACACAGTTTCTGCTCTTGGGGAATTTACTCTATTGCCAGGTGTAAGAGATGCAGGTACCTGATCAGCCTTAGTGTCCAGAAAGAGTTTCCTGGAAGAAACGATTTCTGAGCTAAATTCTGAAAGACAAGCAGGAGGAAGGTAAAGAAAGAAGGAGGGAGATTTTCAGCAGCACACGCAGTGTGTGTAACAAGGAAATGGAAAGGAGTTGAATGTCTCTGGATCAGAGTGTAAAGGGGAAGTCATAAAAAGGGGCCATGTCATGAAGTGCCTTGTGCACCAAGCTAAGGAGTTTGGACTTTTGCCCTGAAAACCATGGAAAGCCTGGGCTGAGTATCGAGCAGATTAGTGGGAAATTCAATAGCATTTTGAAAATTCACTGTAGAAAATGTATGAAAGATATGTGGAGGAGCATGACTAGGATTAGAGAGACTAGTTAGTAGGGTGAAATAGAAATATGATGATGTCCTTAACTAAGGTATTGGTAATACAAGGATAAACAGATGAAACTACCTTGCTTGTAGAAAATGAAGGTGACTTGAAGCATTTACTGGTGAAGGTCAAAGACTACAGGCTTCAATACACATTGGACAGAAATATGAAGAAAACAAAAGATGCTCACAAGCTGGACCAATAAACAACATCATGATAAATGTCAAAGAAATTGAAGATTTCATGGATTTCATTCTATTTGGATCAACAATCAATGTCCATGGAAGCAGCACTCAAGAAATCCAGTGATGTATTACATTGGGGAAATCTACTGTATAAGACCTTTTAAAGTATTAAAAAGCAAAGATGTCACTTTGAAGACTAAGGTGCTCCTGACCCAAGCCATAGTATTTTCTACCACCTCACATGCATGTGAAAGCTGGACAATGAAAAATGAAGACTGAAAAAGAATTGATGCCTTTGAATTGTGGTGTTGGTGAAGAATACAGAATGTACATACGATGGACTGCCAGAAGGATGAACAAATCCTTCTTGGAGGAACTACAACCAGAATGCTCCTTAGAATCAAGGATCTTGCTTACTTTGGACACATCATCAGGAAAGACCAATCACTAAAAAATGACATCCTGTGTGGTGAAATAGAGGGTCAGCAAAAACAAGGGAAATCCTATGTGAGATGTATTAACACAGTGGCTGCAACAATGGGCTTAAACATACCAAAGACTGTGAGGACGGCATAGGACCAGGCAATGTTTCCTTCTGTTATACATAAGGTCGCCTTGATCCAGTGCTGACCTGATGGCAACTAACAACAACAATGTTGTTGTTGTTATGTGCTGTTGAGTTGATTCTACTCATAGCGACACAATGTGACAGAGTAGAACTGCCCCATAGGGTTTTCCAGGCTGTAATCTATGGGAGCAAATTTCCAGGTTTGTCTCCCATGGAGCCACTGGTTGGTTTAAACTACCAGCCTATGGCTAGCGGCAGAGCACTTAACCATTGCACCACCAGGGTTTCTAACAACAATAATACAAGGATAGAATTTATAAGATTGAAAATATGTAAAAAGAAGAACAATTTCTTTGAACTTGCTCAATGAGTTGAAAACTCTTTTTTTTTTTTTAAATTAAAGATGAGGCCCTGGTATCAGGTTTAGACATAAATGGGATGGAAGATAATATATTGAATGCTTAATATATAGCCAGATAGTAGATGAGTATTTTAATTTTATTATTTCACTTTAAGGTTTGTGTTGAAGATCCTGATGACTCAGAGTGATTTCACAACTTTCTAATTTTGAATCCTGTTCACCGAGCTAGAAAACACAGGAGGAGCAATGGTCATTTTGGGAATGGAAGATAAGTCTAATTTTAGACAAGTTGATTTTGAGTTATACATTTAGAAAGACAGGGAGCTACACAACTCCAGGGAACACATCCACGTAGGCCATGACCACACTCCACTCTGGAGCTCTGCTTTTGGTGCATTTGCAAGTGGATAAATTTAGCATGTAGGCATATATATAGGTCTGAAGCTCAGGATAAAGCACTAACTGTAAATTTGGATTTGGAACATCAGTTTATATAGTCCCTGAAAGATCAAAGTCATTCAACAAATATTTTTGGATAGACGTCATATTGATGATAATTGAAGCCTTCAGTATGAGTGAGATCATTCAAAAAGTATATGTAGAGAAAAGGGCTGCAGAACATAACCATGTAAGGATTGTGCAATAAAAGTAAACACCCTGAAAGAGGTAGTGAAGAATCACCTAGAGCCATAGGATCACAGGGCTGTGTCTCAGAAAGCAAAGGGAAGGGAAATGTTAAGGAGGAGCCTGGTTGCCAGTGTCAAATACTGACAAAAGTCAAGAACGTTGCAAGGAGGTCTGAAAACAGTTCTGATGCATGAAGTGGGATATGTATGGACCAAAGAGAGGTTGAGTGAATCTACACATTAGAGGTTTGTTGCAATTTGGTTTTCTCACTTGTCTCAGCTCATGTGATTCTGGGGAGACTTACGGAAAACTTCCGGGACGTCAGGGCCTCTGTTGTTATATTACAGTAGAAATTTGCCAGGGAAAATCTCATTGTTCAAGTTTAAAATTGTGTTTGTTTATAATTACACAGTTTCAGAATCCACATGGTCACATATTTTAGAAAAGAGATCACAGAATTATGCAATGTGAAAATTCTAGCAATTCAACTAGTGTGACCTTATTGTTTTCAAAAGAAATTGAAGCTCAAAGGCTTATATCTCAGGAATTAGGACTAGACTGATGCCCTTTTCTCTATACCATATTGCCTGCTAGGGCCAAATGTTGAGCTTAAACATTGTTCAAGGAAGCGTCTATGTCTTAGTCATCTAGCGCTGCTCTAACAGAATTACCACAAGTGGATGGCTATACAAAGAGAAGTTTATTCTCAGTCTAGTAGGCTACAAGTCCAAATTCAGGGCACCAACTCCAGGAGAAGACTTTCTCTCTCTGTTGGCTCTGGGGGAAGATCCTCGTCATCAATCTTCCCTTGGTCTGGGAGCATCTCAGCACAGGAACCTCAGGTCCAAAGGATGTGCTATGCTCCCAGCACTGCTTTCTTGGTAAGTATGAGGTTCCCAACTCTCTGCTTGCTTCCCTTCCTTTTATCTCTTGAGAGATAAGGCAGTGCAGGCCGCACCCCAGGGAAACTCCCTTTACATTGGATCAGGGATGTGACCTGGATAAGGGTGGTGTTACAATCCCACCTTAATCCTCTTTAACATAAAATTACAATCACAAAATGGAGGCCAACCACACAATTCTGGGAATCACAGCCCAGCCAAACTGATAGACACATTTTTTGCGGGACATAATTCAAACCATGACACTACATTTCTAGAAAGTATTCCATAGTATATAGCTCTTCAAACAGTGATCAGAAACACAAAATGAAAGGAAGATTTTTTTGTTTTTTGTTGTTGTTTTGTTTGGAAAACAACATAAAACATTACACCACCTTTAAGCCATATAGACTTTAAGGATCACAGCAGAAGCTATACCCCAGCTTTTGTTAAATGGCTTGCTGAGATTTATTTCCCTTTTCCTAGCTGGTTGCTATCAAGAATTAGAGCCTAAGGGTCCTCTGTTCACTCAATGAACAAACTATTAAAAGTTCATTTTCAGAATCAAAGAAACTTTAACTTAAAAAAATGTTATAAAATGGTTGGATGGCAAATTTTTACCTTATTCATTTTACCATTTGGGACAGATGCAACCTGGCCAGGAGACACAAGAGTTTTGCACAGTCGAACCCAGATCCAACCAAGTCTTCAATCCTGAGACTTCTAGTCTGAGGTAACTATCCATCCAATTAACTTATGTCTTAGTTATCTAGTGCTGCTATAACAGAAATACCACAAGTGTATGGCTTTAACAAATATGCATTTATTTTCTCACAGTTTAGGAGGCTAGAAGTCCTAATTCAGGGTGCCGGCTCTAGGGGAATGCTTTTTCTCTCATTCGGCTCTGGAGGAAGGTCCTTATCTCTTTGGGCTTCTGCTCCTAGGCAATCTTCATGTGTCTTGGCTCCTCTCTTCCTCTCTGCTGGCTTACTTGCTTGTTTAATCTCTTTTATATGTCAAAAGAGATTGACTCAAGATACACCCTAATCCTGCCTCATTAGCATAAAAAATATAACCTAATCTTCATTAACATAACCTAATCCTGCCTCATTAACATAACAAACACAACCTATTCACAAATAGGATTATAACCACAGACATAGAGGTTAGGATTTATAACACATATTTTTTGGAGACACAGTTCAATCCACTACTCAGTCTTAATAACCCCAGGAACTCTAAAATAGACAACAGGCTAGAAGTTCTAATTGACTGTTAGTTGTTGTCAAGTCGGCTCAGAATCATGACGACCCGTGTATAACAAAATCAAACATTGCCCAGTCTTTATGATCCTTAGTATGTTCGAGTCCATTGTTGTGGTCACTATGTCAGTCCATTTTATTGAAGGTTTCCCTTGCCTGTGCTGACCCTCCACTTTACCAGACATGATGCTCTTCTCCAGTGATCAGTTCCTCCTGATGATGACTCTAAAGTAATTGAGTTGAAGTCTTGGGCAATTTTCTGTGATCCACAGAGTTTTCACTGACTGATTTTTTGAAGCAGATTGCCGAGCCTTTTTTTCTAGTTTGTCTTAGTCTGAAAGCTCTGCTGAAATCTGTTTACCATGGGCGACCCTCCCTCCACACATCTGTCAGTTTGTCATACAGTAGGGGCTTGAGTGTTGCTATGATGCTGAAAGATATGCCACCAGTATTCAAATACCAGCAGGGTTACTCATAGCAGACAGGTTTCAGCTGAGCTTCCAGACTAAGATAGACTAGGAAGAATGACCTGGCGGTTTACTTCTGAAAAGAATTAGCCAGTGAAAACCTTATGAATAGCAGCAGAATATTGTCTGATATAGTGCCAGAAGATGAGCCCCTCAGGTTGGAAGACACTCAAAATAGGACTAGGGAAGAGATGCTTCCTCAAAGTAGAGTTGACCTTAATGACATGGATGGAATCAAGCTTTCGGACCCTCATTTGCTGATGTGGCATGACTCAAAATGAGAAGAGCTGTAAACATCCATTAATAATCAGAATGTGGAATGTGCGAAGTATGAGTCTAGGAAATTTGGAAATCGTCAAAAATGAAATGGAACTCATAAACATCAATATCCTGGGCATTAGTGAGCTGAAATGGACTGGTATTGGCCATTTTGAGTTGGACAATCATATGGTCTACTATGCTGGGAATGACAACTTGAAGAGGAATGGTGTTGCATTCATAGTCAAAAAGAACATTTCAGGATCTATTGTGAAGTACAATGCTGTCAGTGATAGGATAATATCCATATGCCTACAAGGAAGAACAGTTAATATGACTATTACTCAAATTTATGCACCAACCACTAAGGTCAAAGATGTTTACCAGCTTCTGCAATCTGAAATAGATTAAATATGCAAACAAGATGCATTGATGATTACTGGTGACTGGAATTCAAAAGCTGGAATCAAAGAAGAAGGATTGGTAGTTGGAAAATATAGCCTTGGTGATAGAAACGATGCTGGAGATCACATGATAGAATTTTGCAAGACCAATGACTTCTTCATTGCTAATACCTTTTTTCACCAACATGAAAGGCAACTATACATGTGGACCTTGCCAGATGGAATACATAGGAATCAAATCAACTACATCTGCGGCAAGGGACAATGGAAAAGCTCAATATCATCAGTCAGAACAAGGCCAGGGGCCCAATGTGGAACAGACCATCAATTGCTCATATGCAAGTCTAACTTGAAACTGAAGAAAATCAGAAGAAGTCCATGAGAGCCAAAGTACAGCCATGAGTATATCACACCTGAATTTAGAGACCATCTCAAGAATAGATTTGATGCTTTGAACACTAATGACCAAAGACCAGACGAGTTGTGGAATGACATCAAGGACATTATCCATGAAGAAATCAAGAGGTCATTAAAAAGACAGGAAAGAAAGAAAAGACCAAAATGGATGTCAGAATAGTCTTTGAAACTTGCTCTTGGACGTCGAGTAGCTAAAGCAAAAGGAAGAAATGATGAAGTTAAAGAGATGAACAGAAGATTTCAAAAAGCGGTTTGAGAAGACAAAGTATTTTAATGAAATGTGCAAAGACCTGGAGATAGAAAATCAAAAGGTAAGAAAACGCTTGGCGTTCTTCAAGCTGAAAGAACTGAAGAAAAAATTCAAGCCTCCAGTTGCAATATTGAAGGATTCAATGGCGAAAATATTAAACGATACAGGAAGCATCCAAAGAAGATGGAAAGAATACATAGAGTCACTATACCAAAAAGAATTGATGGACATTCAGCCATTTAAGAAGGTAGCATATGATCAGGAACCAATGGTACTGAAGGAAGAGGTCCAAGCTGCACTGAAGGCATTGGTGAAAAACAAGGCTCCAGGAATTAATGAAACACCAACTGAGATGTTTTAACAAATGGGTGCATCTCTGGAAGTGCTCACTCATCTATGCCAAGAAATTTGGGAGACAGCTACCTGGTCAACTGACTGGAAGAGACCCATATTTATGCCTATTCCCAAGAAAGGCGATCCAACTGAATGTGAAAACTATCAAACATTATTAATATCACACACAAGTAAAATTTTGCTGAAAATCATTCAAAAGCGGCTGCAGCAGTATATCGACAGGGGACTACCAGAAATTCAAGCAGGATTCAGAAAAGGATGTGGAACTGGGGATATCATTGTTGATGTCAGATGGATCAGATGGATCCGGGCTGAAAGCAGAGAATACCGGAAAGATGTTTACTTGTATTTTATTGACTATGCAAAGGCATTCGACTGTGTGGATCATAACAAATTATGGATAACATTGCAAAGAATGGGAATTCCAGAACACTTAATTGTGATCGTGAGGAATCTGTACATAAATCAAGAGGCAGTCGTTCAAACAGGACAAGGGGAAGCTGCGTGGTTTAAGGTCAGGAAAGGTGTGCATCAGGGTTGTATCCATTTACCATACTTATTCAGTCTGTATGCTGAGCAAATAAGCTGAGAAGCTGGACTATATGAAGAAGAAAGGAGCATCAGGATTGGAGGAAGACTCACTAACAACCTGCATTATGCAGATGACACAACCTTGCTTGCTAAAAGTGAAAAGGACTCGAAGCACTTACTGATGAAGATCAAAGACCACAGCCTTCAATATTGATTACACCTCAACATAAAGAAAACAAAAATCCTCACAACTTGACCAATATGCAACAGCACAATAAATGGAGAAAAGATTGAAGTTGTCAAGGATTTCGTTTTACTTGGATCCACGATGAACACCCATGGAAGCAGCAGTTAAAGCATCAAAAACACATTGCATGGGGTAAATCTACTGCAAAAGACCTCTTTGAAGTATTGAAAAGCAAAGATGTCACCTTAAAGACTAAGGTGGACCTCATCCAAGCTATGGTGTTTTCAATTGCCTCATGTGCATGTGAAAGCTAGATGACGAATAAGGAAGACCGAAGAAGCATTGATGCCTTTGAATTATGGTTTTGGCAAAGAACGTTGAATATACCACAGACTGCCAAAAGAATGAACAAATCTGTCTTGGAAGAAGTATGACCAGAGCGCTCCTTAGAAGCAAGGATAACAAGGCTACGTCTCACATACTTTGGACATGTTATCGGGAGGATCAATCCCTGGAGAAGGACATCATGCTTGGTAAAGTAGAGGGTCAGAGAAAAGGAGGAAGATTATCAATGAGATGGACTGACACAGTGGCTGCAACTATGGGCTCAAGCATAACACTGATTGTGGGGATGGCGCAGGACTGGGCAGTGTTTTATTCTGTTGTACATAGGGTCACTATGAGTTGGAACCAACTCGATGGCACCTAACAACAACAACAATAACATGGGTGACCCTGCTGGTATTTGAAACACTGTTGGCATAACTTCCAGCATCATAGCAAGATATTAGCCACCACAGTATAAACTGAAAGACAGATGGTCGAGAAAACTAACTCTTGCTAAATTAAATTTGGAAAGCCTAGGGACTGTAGCTTCCTTCCTACAACTTACTAACAATGATACCTGGCATTGGTGCAATATTTCTAAGTTTTTATCAAGTTTCTCTTCCATTGTCTCATCTTTTCAACAAATTAGCAGCATGGGTAAAAGAGACTTTTGTTTTCCTCTGAGACATATGTGGAAACAAGGCAAGAGAGACTAAGAGATATGTCTAAGGTCACCCAGTTATTAAGTGGTAGAATCAAGTTTATAACCCATTGTTCCCAACTCTTTGAAGTAAATCAGACAGCTATCCCTTGTAAGGAAGCATGGCTAACAAAGCAGAATTTTTCATGACGATTTTTGGATTTCTAGAAAATTAAGACAGAAATCTTTTTTGATCCTATGTGGAAGATTAAAGATGGATATAGATTATTCGCTCTTCCCACCACTGAGGGGTAGAATCTAATTTTCTCCCTATTAATCTAGGATGCCCTTAGTGACTTGTTTGAACAATAGAATGTGGGGGAAATGATCTTATGTATTTCTGAGGTTAGGTCATAAGAAGTCTTGTAGCTTCTGACTATGCCTCTTTCAATGCTCACCCTGGAAGAAGCCACTTGCAATCTAAGGAGTCTGGTTACCTGAGATACCATGCTTTGAGGAAGCCCGTGTCAGTCATGTGGAGAGGCTGCATGAAGAGGCAAGGATGACTGGCCAGTCTCTGTTGTCTCAGTCGCCCAACCCAAGAAACAGACTTACTAAATAAGACACTATGTTGGACATTCCAACCCCAGGAAACATGTTGTGGAGAAGAATTAAAGAATACAACTGATAACCAGAACAGAGGCCCTAGATATATGGTCCTGTTGAACTGTCCCAGCTAAATTCAGTCATTTGAACCACCTTAGCTGCAGTCACAGTCATCACCAAGCAGAGATAAGGCCATTCCTTCTCTACCGTGTCTGAATTCCTGACCCTCAAAATTGTGAGCATAATAAAATGGATGTTTTACACCACTCAATTTTCAGGTAGTTTTTTATGCAGCAATAGATAACTGGACCATCTTAAATAAAGCTTTCAGTAAGACTTCATGATTGAGTGCCCTTCAAAATCAGAATTGTTAGTCATGGAACAACACAGTAAAAACCAGTTATCCAGAACTCTTGGGGAATAAGTCACTCAGGATGATGGAATGATAGCACTTCAAAAGATGGAAGTAATCAATCTTTTAACTGCTAGTGATTTTGTATTTTAACTGTTTGAGTAGTTAATCATTTATCTATGTATTATATATATATATATTTATATATATAATATATGTATTTTTAATGTGAACACTCTACTGCTGACTGAAAGTTGGGTGATTCAAACCCACCAGATGCCCCACAGGAGAAAAGACCTAGAGGTCTGCCCCTATAAGGATTACAGCTCCCATAAAGATTACAGCCTAGAACATCCTATAGGGCAATTCGACTCTGTCCTATAGGGTAGCTATGAGCTAGAATCAACTATATTTGATTTATATGCTGTATAAATCATAGAACATAAGGAGAACACCATGCTATACTCAATATCCACTGAGTCTTGTATATGACAAATACAGTCTTTGCTCCTCCAAAAGTTTAAAGATTATTTGGGGAGACAGAATACCAAGCAATTTGCCTGCAGTTACAATAAGGTAAGTTATAGAGCCAGGTTTCTAATCTAGGTCTGTTCTGACTGCAGTGTTCATGAGAAGGTATCTTGCAAGTACAGGTACCCAGATAGTATAGCTGAGGCCAATGGCCCACTCACATGCTTTTGCCTTTATGCCTTCTTAATCATCATTTTTAAGTGGGGTCATTGAAAAACAATTGCATTAAAACTATATATTTACAAATGTCTATAGCATTCTAAATAAGACAGGCTGAGCAACATTGTAGAAATGAATTTTGCTTGTGTTTCTGCATGGTCATAGCTAGGATTTAATCAGCAAATTCAAGTGGAGCAAACTGCTTGCAGTCATTTAAGATGGATCAGTGATAATAATAATTCCTTATACTCCTCTGGTCCCTCTCATCTGAGGATTGCAAAGGACTTTACAAACATTAATTATGCCTTACAGGATTTCCATGAGGTCATGAAGAAGTTTAATTAATATATTGTGATTTTAAAGAAAGCAAATGCAACTTCACAATCACATTTTGAAGCACTCCCCGTTGCTCTTGGTGGCATGGACCCAGGAGTTTGGGAATGATTTTTATATGCTTCATTTGGTTTCCATGATTTTAAGAAGTTGTGACACCATAATGAATCCCTTTTCCATACTGGAAAACATGAAGAAAGTGATGTCGTGTATCTCATAAGAATTCATTGATCTAATCAACTTATATGTCATACTTAGTAAATACTTGGCACTCTACTATATATTCAAGGTATAGAGAATATAGTCCCTCTCCTCAAAGAGCACCCAATTTAGTGGGAAGATACACGGATAAAATACAATGTGATTAGAATTGTGATGGAGGTATGTATAAAGTATTATTCAAGCATGTGAATGTGTACCTAACTCTGAAAAATAATAGCCAAACCATACAGAATTTATTATGTTTCAGGCTCCCTACTAAACATTTTACATGTGTTAACTGCTTTATCTTCACAAAAAATCCTGACAAGGAGACCTGGTGGTGCAATGGCTACTAAGGAAAAGGTTGGCAGTTCAACCCACTCCATTTCTTGTGTTCTCTTCTCCAGCTATGGACTCCAGTCTTCTGTTCCTCCATTCTGCCTAGAGAATACCTAGATCCATGATTTCTGCCTGGGGACTCAAATTTCCATGGTTCACACCATTCACCCACTGAGGCTTTCTAGGATAATAATGACAATCTGAATAGAGTCCCTACTGGGTGTACTTTATATTAGTCTAATTGAAACTGAGTATCTTGTCTGACTGATCCAGTAAGTCAGTAGTTCTATATGGTAGAGTATTGACTGACTGCACATGACTCAACCAATAAAAATCTATGGTATATATATATATATATATATATATATATAATATTATTATGTATAATAAATTATATATACATATATAATGGAGTCCTGGTGGCACAGTGGTTAAGCATTCCTCTGCAAACCAAAAGGTTGGCAGTTTGAATCCACCGGCTGCTCCTTGGAAACCCTATGGGTCAGTTCTACTCTGTCCTATAGGGTCACTATCAGTAGAAATTAACTCAATGGCAATTGATTATATATAAATATTATGTTTTCAGTGAAATTTTACACAGAAGATTAGGTTCCCGTACAACAATTTTTACACAACTTACTAAGTGACATTGGTTCCTTTCTTCACAATGTGTGAATATTCTCACTTTTCTGTTCAGGTTGTTCCGTTTCCCAGTAATATAGTTTCCCTGACCCCTTACCTTCTCATTTTTTTTTTTTTTTAAGTAACTGTTGACCTTTGGTCTCATACAGATAATTTTTTAAAAATATTTTATTTATTTATTTATTTTATTGTACTTTAATGAAAGTTTACAGAGCAAACTAGTTTCTCATTAATTAATACACATACTGTTTTGTGACATTGGTTGCCAACCCCACATGTCAACACTCTCCCCTTCTTGATCTTGGGTTCCCCATTTCCAGCTTTTCTGTCCCCTCCTGCCTTCTCGTCCTTTCCCTTGGGCTGGTGTGACCATTTACTTTCGTTTTGTTTTATGGGCCTATCTACTCTTTGGATGAAGTGTGAACCTTAGGATGACTTCAGTACTGAGCTAAAAGGGTGTCCGGCGGCCTTACTCTCAGAGTTTCTCCAGCTCTGTCAGGGACCCTCTATTGTGATCCCTGTCAGAGCAGTCAGTGTTGGTAGCCGGGCACCATCTAGCTGTGCTGGACTCAGTCTGGTGGAGGCTGTGGTATTGTGGTCCATTAATCCTTTGGACAAATCTTTCCCTTGTGTCTTTGGCTTTCTTCTTTCTCCCTTCCTCCAGACTGGTGAAACCAGTGGAATATATTAGATGGCTGTTCACAAGCCTTTAAGACCCCAGATGCTGCTCACCAAACTAGAATGTAGAACATTTTCTTTATAAACTATGTTATGCCAACTGAGCTAGATGTTCCCTGAGACAACGGTCCCCATAGCCCTCAGCAGAGTAGTTTAGTCCATCAGGGAGTTTGGATGTATCTGTGGAGCTTGCATGACCTTGCCTTGTACAAGTCGTGCTGGCTTCCCCATGTATTGTGTAGTGTCTTACCCTTCAACAAAGTTACCACTTATCTATTGTCTACTTAGTGTTATTCCATCATCCCCCTTCCCCTCCCTCGTAACGATAAAAAGATTGTTTATTTTTGTGTGTAAACCTTTTTGTGAGTTTTTATAGTAGTGGTCTCATACAATATTTGCCCTTTTGTGATTGACTTATTTCACTCAGCATAATGCCGTCCAGATTCATCCATATTGTGAGATGTTTTCCAGATTAATCATTGTTCTGTATCATTGTGTAGTATTCCATTGTGTGTATACACCATAGTTTGTTTATCCATTCATCTGTTGATGGGTACTTAGGTTGTTTCCATCTTTTTGCTATTGTGAACAATGCTGCAGTGAATATGGGTGTGCATATGTCTATTCATGTGATGGCTCTTATTTCTTTAGGATATATTCCTAGGAGTGGGATTGCTGGATCATATGGTATTTCTATTTCTACTTTTTTAAGGAAGTGCCATATTTTTCCAAAATGGTTGTACCATTTTGCATTCCCACCAGCAGTGCATAAGAGTTCCAATCTCCCCACAGCCTTTATAACATTTGTTACTTTCTGTTTATTTGATTTGTGCCAGTAATGTTGGTGTGAGATAGTATCTCATTGTGGTTTTGATTTGCATTTCTCTAATGGCTAGTGATCAGGGACACTTCCTCACATGTCTGCTAGCAGCTTGAATGTTTTCTTTGGTGAAGTGTCTGTTCATACTTTTGCCCATTTTTTTTAATTGGATTATTTGTCTTTTTGTTGTAGAGGTGTTGGCTTTTCCTGTAGATTTTAGTGATTAGAACTTCGTTAGATTTGTCATAGCCAAAACTTTTTTTTCCCAGTCAGTAGGTTCTCTTTTTACTCCTTTGGTAAAGTCTTTTGATGAGCATACGTGTTTAATTTTTAGAAGATCCCAGCTATCTAGCTTATCTTCTGGTGTTTGTGTATTATTAGTTATGGTTTGTAGCCTGTTAATGCTGTGTATTAGGGCTTCTAGTATAGACTCTATTTTTTATTTTATGATCTTTATAGTTTTTGTTTTATATTTAGGTCTTCGATCCATTTTGAATTAGTTTTTGTGTATGGTGTGAGATACGGATCCTGTTTCATTTTTTTGCAGATGGACATCCAGTTTTGCCAGCACTATTCGTTAAAAAGACTGTCTTTTCCCCATTTGATGGATTTTGTACCTTAGTCACAGATCAGGTGACTGTAGATGGATGGATTTATATCTGGGTTCTTTATTCTGTTCCATTGATCAATGTGTCTGTTGTTGCACCAAAAAAAAACCAAAAAACAAAAAAACAAACCTGTTGCCGTTGAGTTGATTCCAACTCATAGCAACCCAGCACCAGGGTATTATTTTGACTACAGTAGCTGTATAGTAGTTTCTGAGGTCAGGAAGTGGTAGATCTCCTACTTAATTCTTCTTCAATAGTGTTTTACTTATCTGGGGCCTCTTCCCTTTCCATATAAAGTTTATGATTAGTTTTTCCATCTCTTTAAAGAAGGTGGTTGGTATTTGGATCAGAACTGTATTGTATTCATAGATTGCTTCAGATAGAACTGACATTTTCACAATGTTGAGTCTATCCATGCATGTGGTATGTTTTTCCATTTATCTAGGTCTCTTGGTTTCTTACAGTATTATTTTGTAGTTTTCTTTGTGTAGGTCTTTTACATTCTTGGTTAGATGTATTCCTAAGTATTTTATTTTTTTAGGGGCTATTATAAATGGTATTTGTTTCCTGATTTCCTTTTCATCATTCTCTTTATTGGTGTATGGGAATCCAGCTTATTTTTATACATTTATCTTTATGCTGCTACTCTACTGAATCTTTCTATTAGTTTCAGTAGTTTTTTTGTGGAGTCTTTTGGGTTTTCTATGTATAGTATCATACTACCCGCGATTAGGAATAGTTTTACTTCTTCCTTACCAATTTAGATGACTTTTATTTCTTTTTCTTGCCTTATTTCTCTAGCTAGGACTTCCAGAACAGTGTTAAATAGGCATGGTGATAAAGGGCATCCTTGTCTTGTTTCTCTTCTCAAGGGGAATGTTTTCAGCCTCTCTCCATTAAGAATGATGTTGGCTGTTCTTTTTGTATAGATGTCCTTTATTGCGTTGAGAAATTTCCCTTCTATACCTATTCTATTGAGAGATTTTATCAGGAATGGGTGTTGGACGTTGTTGAACCCCTTTTCTGTGTCAATTGAGATGATCATGTGATTATTTTCTTTTATTTATGTGGTGGATTACATTGATTGATTTTCTAATGTTGAACCATCTTTGCATATCTAGTATGAATCACACCAGTCATGGTGTATTATTTTTTGATATGATGCTGAATTCTATTGGCTAGAATTTTGTTGAGAATTTTTGCATCTATATTCATAAGAGATATTGGTCTGTAATTTTCTTTATTTGTGGTATCTTTGCTTGGTTTTGGTATCAGGTTATGCTGGCTTCATAGAATGAATTTGGAAGTATCCCTTCCTTTTCTATGTTGTGAAATAATCTGAGTAGTACTGGTGTAAGCACTTCTCTGAATGTTTGGTAGAATTCTCCAGTGAAGCCATCTGAGCCATAGCTTTTTGGTTGGGGTTTTTTTTTTTTTAAATTATCTTTTCAATCTCTTCTCTTCTTATGGGTCTGTTCAGATTTTCAACTTCAGTTTGTGTTAGTTTGAGTAGGCTATGTGTTTCTAGAAATTTGTCCATTTCTTCTAGCTTTTCAAATTTATTGGAGTATTGTTTTTCATGATACTCTGTTATGATCTTTCTTATTTAAGTTGGTTCTATTGTAATGTCCTCCATTTCATTTCTTATTTGGGTTATTTGTGTCATTTTCTATTTTTCTTTGTCACTTTGACTAGTGGTTTGTTGGTTTTGTTGATCCTTTCAAAGAACCAACTTTTGGTTTTGTTGAAACTTTCTATTTGTCTCTTCTCCATTTCACTTATTTCTGCTCTAATCTTTATTATTTCCTTTCTTCTGGTGGCTGGGGTCTTTTTTTGCTGTTCTCTTTCTATTTGTTTGAGTTGTGTAGCTAATATTTTGATTTTGGCCCTTTCTTCTTTCTTGATGTGTGCATCTATTACTATGAATTGACTTCTGAACACTGCCTTTACTGTGTCCCTAATGTTTTTATATGATGTGTTTTCATTCTCACTTGATTCTAGGATTTTTTGATTCTACCGTTGATTTCTTCTATTACCCAGTGGTTTTTAAGCAGAGTGTTATTCAGTTTCCATGTATTTGATTTTTTTTCTTTGCTCTTCCTGTTATTAATTTCTACTTTTATGGCATTGTAATCATAGAATATAATTTGTATTATCTCAATGTTTTGGATTTTGTTGAGGGTTGCTTTGTGACCTAAGATGTGATTTATTCCATGTGTGTTGGAAAAGAATGTGTACTTTGCTGCTCTTGTGTGGAGTGTCTGTATATATCTATGAGGTCAAGTTGGTTGATTGTGGCCTTTAGATCTTCTGTATCTTTGCAGAGTTTCTTTCTAAATGTTCTGTCCTTTACCAAGTGTGGTGTGCTGAAATCTGCTATTACTGTGAAACTTTCAGTTTCTCTTTTCAGTACTGTTAGAGTTTATTTTATGTATTTTAGAGCACCACAAATGGTGTGTAGATATTAGATATTTATTATGGTTATGTCTTCATGGTAGATTGTTCCTTTAATCATTATGTAATACCCTTCTTTGTCTTTTTTGGTGCATTTTGTTTTAAAGTCTATTTTATCTGAGATTAGTATTTCCATTCCTGCTCTTTTTTGGTTGCTGTTTTCTTGATATATTTTTCTCCATCCTTTGATTTTTAATATATTTCTGTCTGTTTCTTAGGTGTGTCTCTTGTAGACAGCATATTGATGAGTCCTGTTTTTTTTATCCATTCTGTCACTATCTGTTTCTTTATGGGTACATTTAAGCCATTTACATCCAGTGTGATTATTGATAGGTGTGAGTTTATTGCTGTCATTTTGTAGAGCTTTTTTTTTGTGGTGCTGATGTTCTTTGTTTCTCTTACTCTCCTGTGCTGAATTCCTTTTGTTTGTGGATTTTTTTACATTTCCTTCATTTTTTATTTTGTGTTTACTGAGATTTTATTTTTCTTCTTTATTTTGATGAGTAGGTTTTTTAACTTTGTTTGTGTTTTCCTTGAAATTAAACCCTGTCTTCATAAGTTTGGACTAGTCTTTTATTACTTAATATCACCTTGACTTCCTCTCCATTTGAAAGTTCTATACCTACACTGTTTAGTCCCTTTTATTGTTCTGATGTTGTTGTCTTTTACACTTTAACCTCTCTGGTTCCCTGTTGTAAATCTTTTAGTTTTGTTTTATCCTTGAGAGTTCATTACCTAGGTTAGTATCTGGCTGCTGTGGTCTTGCATCCTAGATTCAGGCTGTAGTCTGATGTTGTTTGTCCTCAAATCAAAGGACTCTCTTTAATAATTCTTGTAAGTTCGGTTTGGTTTTTACATATTCTCTTAATTTCTGTTTATCTGGAAATGTCCTAATTTCACCATCATATTTGAGAAAGAGTTTTGCAGGATATATTATTCATCATTGGCAGTTTTTTTTTTCTTTCAAGGTTTTACATATATTATTCCATTACCTTCTTGCCTGCATGGTTCTGTGGAGTAAGCAGAGCTTCATCTTATTATTTCCCCTTTGTATGTAACTTTTTGTTGTTCTCGAGCTGCTCTCAAGATTATTTCTTTGTCTTTGGTTTTAGCAAGTGTGATTATGGTATATGTTGGTGATTTTCTTTTGGGATCTTTCCTATAAGGCTTCGTTGAGCTTCTTGGATGGTCATCTTTTCATCTTTCATGATACTATGGAAGATTTCTGTCAGCAATTCTTCAGTGATCCTCTCTGTGTTTTCCATTTTCTCCCCCTGGTATGGAACTCTGATCACTCGCAGTTTTTTTCTTTTGATTGTATCCCACACTGTTCTCAGTGTTTCTTCATTTTTCTTCATTCTTTTCTCTAATTTTTAATCAAAAAGTGGTATCCAAGGACTTGTCTTCAATTTCGATGATTCTGTTTTCCATTTTTTCGAATTTACTCCTCAAACCTTCTATAAAACTGTCTATTTCTGAAATCTTGTTGTTTATCTTTTGGATTTCTAATTACTATTTTTGTACGATTTCTAGCTGTTTGTTTATTTTGACGTTTTGTTCCTGTATTATTTTCCTGAATTCTTCCATTGTTTTGTCTGTCTTTTCCATTATTTTGTCATACAGGTAATTTTTGAAGGGTGATATTCTTTATTTTGTGAGCCAACCTGTTATTCAGTTGAAAAGCGACCTTAGGGCATAGTTTCTATTTAAAGTTTAAAGAGTATCTCAGGGCAGTAGTCTCAACCAGTCCAGTAATTCTGGATTTCTTAGGAATTTGAGTTCTGTCTCATTTTTTTTCCCCATTCTTTCAGGATCCATCTATTGTGGCCGTTATCAGAATGATCAGTAGTGGTAACTAGGCAACATCTCGTTCTTCTGGATGAGTAGAGACAAATAGTTGTATCTTAGTTGGGCTCTCACAAGCTTTTAAGTCCTCAGACACTACTCACAAGACTAGGATGTAGAACATAAACTTTATTAACTATGCTGTGCCAATTGACTGAGCTCTCCTACCAGATTATGGTTCTGAGTCTTCAAACTCAGAAAACCAATCCTGTGAGGTGTATGTTTATGTCTAAGAAGTATCTGTAACTGTGCCCCCTGTGTACTTTATTATATATATGAATTTATATGCACACACACACACATGCACACACATACATGCATATGAATATACATATGTTGTTGTTAGGTATCATTGAGTTCGTTCTGACTATGGGGAGGCAACTCTTCCTCAGTCATATTTTGAATGACTTCCAACCTGAGGGGCTCATATATCAGAGAATGTTCCATGGCTATTCATAAAGTTTTCACTTGGCCAATTCTTTCAAAAATAGATTACCAGGTCCTTCTTCCCAGTCTGTCTTAGTCTGGAAGCTCCACTGAAACTTTTCCACCATGGCTGACTCTATTTGAAGCACTGGTGGCATAGCTTCCAGCATCACAGCAACACTCAAGTCATCACAGTATGACAGAGGTGAGTGGTGGGTTATTCTTATGGCTGCATCATATTCCAATGTGTATATGTACCAGATACATTTTGTTTATCCATTCGTCTGCTGATAGGCACTTAGTTTGTTTCCATCTTTTTGCTATTGTGAATAGTGCTGCAATGAACACAGGTGTGTATTTATTCATGTCTTTGCTAGTAGATATCTGGGGTACATATCTAGAAGTGGGATTATTGGATCATAAGGTAGTTCTATTTCTTGAGGAAACACTATGCTATTTTCCATAGTGGTTGTGCCATTTTACAATCCCACCAACATTGGATAAGGATTCCAACCTTTTCACATCCTCTCCAGCATTTGTTGTTTTCTGTATTTTTTTTTTTTAATCATTGCCATTTTAGCAGGGGTGAGATGATATTTTGCTCTAGTTTTGATTTGCATGTCTCCAACAACTAATGATCAAGAGTATCTTTTCAGGTGTTTGTTGGCCACTTGAATGTCCTTTTTGGTGAAGTATCTGTTCATGTCCTTTGCCCATTTTTTAACTGGGTTGTTTTTCTTTTATTTGTTGAGTTGTTGAAGTTTTCTATATATTTTAGATCCTTATCAGATATGTTTCAAGCATTTTTTTCCCAGCCTATGTGTTGTCTTTTACTCTTTTGGTAAAGTCTTTTGATGCGCATAAGTGTTTAATTTTTATGAGATCCCAATTATCTATTTTGTCTTCTGCTGCTCTTGCATTTGTACTTGTGTTAATTTTTTTTTTTTAATTAAGTCCCATAGTTTTGTCCCTATGTTTTCTTCCAGGAACTTGATCGTTTTAGCTTTCACTTTAGGTCTTTGCTCCATTTAGAGTTAGTGTTTGTATATGGTGTGAGGTATAGGTCTTGATTCTTTTTTTTGCAAGTAGATATACAATTTTTCAAGCACCATTTGTTAAACAGACTGTTTCTTCCCCATTGAATGTACTTTGATCCCTTGTCGAAAATCAGTTGTCCATAGATGGATGGATTTATTTCTGGACTTCTGGATTCTCCATTCTATCATTTGTCTATCATTGAATTTACTAGTTCAATGATACTAGGCTATTTTGATTACTGAGATTGTTTTGTATGTTTTGAGACTGAGAGTGTGAAGCCTCCTATTATGTTCTTCTTTAACATTGATCTGGCTATTTGAGGCATCCTTTCGTTGCATATAAAATTGGTGGTTAGTTTTTCCATTTCCTTAAAGATGTTTTTGGAATTTTGATTAGGATTGCATTGTATCTATAGATCACGTTGGGTAGTATTGATATTTCCACAATGTTAAGTCTTCTAATCCATGAGCACAAAATGTCCTTTAATTTATACAGGTCTTTTTTAGTCTCTTGTAATAGTATTTTACAATTTTTATTGTGTAAGTCTTTTACATCCTTGGTTAGGTTTATTCCTAGGTATTTTCTCATTTTGGGGGCTATCGTAAATGGTATAGCTTTTTTATTTCTTTTTCGTATTTCTCCCTGTTGCTGTAAGGGAACCTAACTGATTTTGATCTTGTACCTGCAACACTGTTGAGTTTTTCTATTAGTTCAAAGCTTTCTTGTGGAATCTTTGCTATTTTCTACGTATAGGATCATGTCATCTGTGAATAGGGATAGTTTTAATTCTTCTTTTCCAATTTGGATACCTTTATTTCTCTTTCTTGCCTTATTTCTCTAGCTGAGACTTCCAGTACAATATTGAATAAGAGTGGTGATAATGGACATCCTTGTCTCATTACTGTTCTCAAAAGAAAGGCTCTCAGTCTTTCTCCATTGAGAATAATGTTTGCTGTTGGTTTTGCATATACACCCTTATTTATGTTGAGGAATTTCACTTCTATTCCTATTTTGTTGAGAGTTTTTATCAGGAAAGGGTTTTGAACGTTATCAAATGCCTTTTCTGCATCAATTGAGATGATCATGTGGTTCTTTTCCATTGTTTTATTTATGGGGTGAATTACATTGATTGATTTTCTAATGTCAAACCACCCTTGCATTCCTAGTATGAATTCCACTTGACTATGATGTATGATTTTCTTAATATGTTACTGAATTCTGTTCATTATCATTTTGTTGAGAACTTCTGGGTGTATATTCACGATGTATATTGGTCTATAATTTTCCTTTTTTGTGATGCCTTTACCTGGTTTTGTTATCAAGGTGATTCTGGCTTCATAGAATAAGTTAGGGAGTACTCCTTCCTCTTCTGTGTTTTGGAAGAGTTTGTGTAGAATCAATGTCAACTTTTCTCTGAATGTTTTGTAACATTGCCTGATGAAGCCATCTGTTCCTGATGATCCTGGGCTTTTTATTGTTGTTGTTGGGAGTTTTTTTGATAGCAACTTCATTCTCTTCTTTTGTTATGGATCTGTTTAGATTATATATATATATATCTATTTATGTTAGTTTAGGTAGTAGTGTGTTTCTAGGAATTTGTCCATTTCTTCTAGGCTTTTAAATTTTTTGAGAACAAGTTTTCGTAGTATTCTGTTATGATCCTCTTTATCTCAGTTGGATCAGTTGTAATGTCCCAATTTCATCTTTATTTTGCTTATTTGCATCTTCTCATTTTTTTTTCTTTTTCCTTTGTCAGTCTAGCCAGTGTTTTTCCTATTTTCCTGATCCTTCCAAAGAACCAACTTCTGGTCTTGTTGATTCAATTGATTTTCTGTTTTCTATTTTATTTATTTCTGCTCTGATCTTTATTATTTCCTTTCTTCTGGTAGCTTTGGTATACTTTTGCTCTTCCTTTTCTATTTATTTGAGTTGTTGGGTTAAGTTATTGATCTTGAACATTTTTCCTTTTATAACGTAGGCATTTATTGCTATGGACTTCCCGCTGAGCACTACTTTTGCTGTGTCCCATAGGTTTTGGTATGTTATGTTCTCATTTTTGTTTGATTCTAAGTAGTTTTTAATTTCACTTTTGATTTTTTTCTATGATCCAATAGTTTTATAGTAGTGTGTTATTTAGTTTTCATGGTTTTTTTTTTTTTTTTCCTTCTTCTTCCTGTATTTGATTTCTAGTTTCATATGTTATGGTCAGAGAAGATGCTTTGTGTGAGTTCAGTTTTTAAAAATTTGTTGTGTTTTGCTTTGTGACCTAGAATATGGCCTATTCTGGAGAATATTTCATGTGCATTGGAGAAGAATGTGTATTATATTGCTTTTGGATGGTGTGTTCTACATATATCTGTTAGGTCCAGTTGGTTAATAGTGTAATTCAGGTCTTCTATTTCTTTATTTATTTTTGTTCTAGTTGTTCTATCTATTGTTGAAAATGGTGCATTGAAAAATCCTATTATTGTAGATCTGTTTACTTCTCTCTTTAACTCTCTTAGAGTTTGCTTTATAAATTTTAGGGCTGTGTCATTGGGTGGCTAAATAGAATTGTTATGTCTTCTTGGTGAATTTTCCCTTTTATCTTTACATAATGTCCTTCTTTGTCTCTTACAACGGATTTTGACTTAAAGTCTGTTTTGTCAGATATTAATATTGCCAGTCCTATTCTTCTTTGGTTACTGTTTGCTTGGCATATTTTTTTCCATCTTTTGATTTTTCACCTACTTATGTCTTTGTGCCTAAGTTATGTGTCTTGTAGACATCAAATTAATGGACCATCTTTTTTATTTTTGTTTTTTTTTAAATCAATTCTGCATCTCTCTCTCTCTCCTGGAGCATTTACTCCATTTATATTCAGTTTGATTATTGGTAGGGGAGAATTTACTGCAGCCATTTTGCTAATACTTTTTTTTTGTGGTATAAGTGGTATCTTTGTTCTTTTTTACTTTCTGTGCTGAGTTCTTTTCGTATATGAATTTTCTTCTCCTTTCATGTTATTGTTGTTTTTTGTGTTTACTGAGTCTTTTTTTCTTCTTCTTGTTTATTTTGGGGAATAGATTTATTAATTTTTTATAGTTATCTTAACTTTTAGATTTAACATCCTACATTTAAAACAATCTGTTGTATCTTTAAATTGTCTTAACTTTCTCACCATGTGGGAGTTCTATACCTACACCATTCATTCTTTTTGTTGTTGTTTTACTGTTGCTGTAAATTACATCTTTGTATCTTGGATTTCCTGTAATCAATTTGGTAACTTTATTTTACTATTTTGATATCTTTACCTGGCTTGATATCTGGGTGCTACTGTCATGTGTCTCTATCTCAAGTTGTTATCTGAAGTCATTTGTTCTTAATTTGAAGGGCTTCCTTTAAATTTTCTCATAGGCCTGGTCTGACGATTATAAACTCCCTTAATTTCTGCTTATCTTAGAGTGTCCTAATTTCATTCTCGTTTTCGAAAGACAATTTTGCTGGATATATAAATCTTGATTAACAGTTTTTTGTTTTTTTCCCTTCAGGGATTTGTATATGTCATCTCATTGCCTCCTTGCCTCATAGTTTCTGACAAAAAAAATCAGCATTTAGTCTTATTGGCTCCTTTATAAGTGATACTTTGCTTTTCATGAGTTGGTCTTAAAATTCTTTCTTCGTCTTTGGATCTAGAAAGTTTGATTATGATATGTCTTGGTGACTTTCTCTTGGGATCTATCTTATATGGTATTTGGTGAGATTCTTGGATAGAAATCTTCTTTCCTTTCCTGATATTTCGGAAGCATTATGCCATTATTTCTTTAAAAATTCTCTCTGTACTTTTTTTTTTCTTCCTCTTCTGGGATTCCTAATATGCGTATGTTATTTCTTTTGATGGTGTCCAACATAGCCAATAGGATTTCTTCATTTTTCTTCAATGTTTTTCTCTGTTTATTCCTCATAAAACTTTATAATAAGAGTTTGCCCTCTATTTTGCTGATTCTTTCTTCCATCGTTTCAATTCTACTTCTATGTCCTTCCATTAAGTTGTTTATTTCTGTTATTTTGTTTAGTTTCTAAATTTCTAGTTGTTTTTGCAAGTATTCTGTTTCTTTATTGAGTCTCATGTTTTGTTCTTGTACTGTTTTCCTGTATTCTTCTAGACTTTTTTTTTCATATTTTCTTTGCTCTCTTGGATAAGCCTTAATACTAGTTTTGTGAAGTGTTTATAAGGTAGTTCCAGTATATTTTCTTTTTCAGAAAGCTTTTCTGTCCTTTTATTTTTCTTGTTTGTTTGAGCCATCTTTTCCTGTCTCTTCATATGATTTATAGTTGACTGCTGTCTTTGAGACACTGAGGTTTTATTTTATTTAATCATGTATTTCTTTATTGATTGTATATTTATTTGTTCTAATTATTTTTATTTCTGTTTGTTTTCATAAATCAAGAGCTTAGCTTCTTCACTTTCTCTTTGGATTGCCTACCTTCTTTTGTATTATTTTAATTACTGTCATTTTGTGATATTAGTCCATGTATGATTTGGTGATGCTGGTTGGCTGGGTGTGATTTTCACTCTCTTGTGAGTATGGTGGGTTGTACACCCACAGGGTCCTCTGTTGTTAGGTGCATCTGTTTTCCATTGGAGGATTGTGTGAAGGTGTGAGAGCAAGTCTCTTGCCCTATGTGAGACATCATATGTCAGGTGGTCAGGATCCCTCCACAGCTCTTCAGAGATAGCGTGGACTTTTCTCATTGGCATGAGCAGTTAGTGTGGCTGCTGGAGAGCAGGACAGGTTTTTTCAAAGTCACAGGGAGGCAGTGCTATTCAAATTGGCAAGGCAAGCTCTTTGCACAAGCATGGGTTGGCATCACAGTAGGTGTGGGGAGGGCAGGGGAGTCTGTGTATGTGCAGGCAGCCTGCAAGAATGGGTGAGCTGTGGGATGGGTGTCGCTGAAGCTGGATGCAGCCTATCAGTGAATGGGGCTGTAACAAGACTGCACCTGCCAACCCACTTGCCCAGTTGGGGCAAAGCCTGCTCAAACAGAAGGGGGAGGGGGAACAACACTGGGTCAGTTGAGGGGGATTTCTAATTGTTGCTCTATGGTTATACTATTCAATGTGCAGTTCCAGGCCAAATGGACAGATACTGCCACTGATAAACAATTCCATCAGTAGTACTTAGCTCCCTTCCTTTTCTGTGCTTGTCAAGTACACCTTCTTGTACTTGGTCTTTGTCCCTGCACAGGTGTGCACTGTTTGCTTTATCTATTCCCTGTCCCAAGATTCCGATGATTCAATCTGCTTTACGCCAGTAGCACTTCCTCGTGTTTCCTTATTTTCTTATCTATGCCGTTCCCACATATCACCCTTTCAGGCTTTTTCTAACCCAACATGTGTCCTGCTCACCCTGTTCCTTTCCAGATTTGTCTACACAGTATCTCTGCCTCCAGCTGTGTTTTCCATGAAGTTGCCTTCCTTGGCTCCACACCTGGGGTTGCTGCTTGTTGCTGCCCCAGGATAGCCATGCCTTGCCAGCCAGCCCAGCAGGCTCAGATGATCCGTGAATCTCCATGTTCTCATTCTTTTTAATCTATCTCTCCTTCCAATCAGTGCTTGGTCCAATTCTTCAACCTTTCAATTTATGTTAGGAATCTGAGATCATTATACGTATCTATTTCACTTAGTTTCTTGTGCCTTTGTTGTAGGGGGATGTTCTGGTGCATCTACCTAAGCCACCATCTTAACCAGAACTATACAGTATATTTTTAAACATTAAAAAAAAAGTCCAAAGATTAGACAGGCCTATAAAACAAACAACACACATAGTTCAGCCATGTGTATGAGACTAAATCAGCACACCAGCCCAGGGGCAAGGAAGAGAAGGCAGGAAGGGACAGAAAAGCTGGACAAATGGAAGTGGGGAACTCAAGGTCGAGAAGGGGAGAGTGTTGACACATCATGGGGTTGGCAACCAATGTCACAAAACAATATATGTATTAATTGTTTAATGAGAAACTAATTTGCTCTGTAAACTTTCACCTAAAGCACAATAAAACAGAAAATAATCTACAATAAGTAATATCAAAGAGAAAATGAGCATTTTTTTTTTTTTTTTTTTTTACATTTTTCATGATGTTGTACATTGACTTAGACTTGGGTTTCAGTATAACATGTCCAAGTTGTGTATTATAAATTCAAGAGAGGTGGGATGGATATGTGAAAAGAATATAGACACGAATTCACGCAACATTTATTCATTGAATACCTACTATGGTCAGGCACTGCACCAAATGTGGAGACTTCAAGGAGCATATTTAGTGGAGATTGCAAGCGACTAACCAAGTAATTGGGTCACAAGGTAATATGCACTGAGATATGAGGCTATGTGATCCCTTAAGGGGACCAATTCACCAGGCCTTAGTCAGTCAGCAAATAATTCTGAAGAAAAGTGATTTCTAATCTGAGACCTAATTAACCAATAGGACTTAGGGAGATGGGGTGTGTCTGTGTGTGTGTGTGTGTGTGTGTGTGTGTACAGACATGAATGTAATAGAGTTAGGGAGTGAAGGATGTGTGACAGGCTAGAGGAGATATGTGCAAAATCCTGCAGGTGAGAGAGATCATTAGGTATTTAAGACGGACTGCAACATTATATAAGGCAGAGATAGTGGTGAGAAAAGATGGAGCTCCAAGTTAAGGTAGTAGCTTTGTAAACAGGCTTTGAAAATTTGTAATAAGGATATATTAGGTAGTAGAAATAGCAGCACTTGATTGGAATTGATAGGATTTATTTGGATATGACAGAGTTAGTAAGATAATTTCCAGGTAGTCCACTTGGGCAACTGAAGAGTCATTCCCTTTACTGACATGAATGACACAGAAGGAAGATAAGCTTTCGAGGGGGCCAGTGAAACAATGAGCCCAGTGTTAGAGATGTTGAATTTGAAATAGTATAGTAGTTGAGAGAATGGGGTCTAGAGCCAGACTGCCTGGTTTTGAATCCTGGTTCTTCCATTTATTAGCTGTGTGATCTTGGGAACATTACCTCTCTATATTTCTGTTTCTTCATCTTAAGATTTTTATTAGAAAACAATAGTACCAGACTCATAGAGTTCTCATAAAACTTAAATAAATGAAAAGTTTACATATAAAATTATATGTAAAAATTTCAGAATAGTACCTAGTACATTGTGAATATTCAAATGTTAAGAAATTGTTGAGGTGTCTGTAAAGCAAACATTTCTTGATGTCCAACATGCTTTCGAATATACAAATATGCATTTGGAGATCATGGGTGTTGTATAGGCTGGAAATAAAGATTTGGTGTTATTAGCATGTAGATGATAAATGATGCAATTAGAGTAGATTGAATTACCCAGAGAGAGAGTATGCTATGTGAGAAAAGGCTCAGAGCAAAAACTTAAGAACACTAATATATAAAAGATGGGCAAAGACATTTTTAAAGGACAAATCAGTAAAGAGAAAAACAAGAGAATGTTTCACTAAAACATTGCAAATGTACCAAATACTGTTAGCATATGATACTGAGTTAATGACTATTATAATTAGAGTGAGAATATGTCTGAGTTTAATTTGGCTTATCCTGGTTTACACTTGTGGTCCCAGCATGGTAATTATATAAATTGTATGGGCCCCAAGATTCAAACAAGGTAGTCAGTGTGTACTATACTTAGGAAACGGTTTTTCTCAGAATCTTCCACCAGATATGAACAAGGAAGAATGTAATACAGAATGCCGCTGACAACAATCTGGGATAACTGTATCCTTTACCAATGCCTTTTGTCTTAGTTTCCTAGGGCAGCCATGACGAAATATCAAGGTGAGTAACTTTAAAGAACCAAACAAGGTCACATTCACCAGTGCAGTGGCTACTACATCAACATGTCTATTTAGGGGACACAATTCAATATGTAACACTGTCTAAGGAGGGAAAACTCTCCTCCGTACAGCAATTGGATGACACTTTGCTTGCTGAGCCTTGGTATGTTGTACATAGGCACGTTTGGAACTATGAGTTGGGGTAGAGTACAATTGGTCTCACAATAAGAAGTGTCATGGGATGGGGTAAAACTCAGAAGGAGAGAGAATGGAACAAAGGAAGTCAGTACACCATGGAGGAAGGGCAACAAAGGGGACTCTCTAGGAGGGGGTGGGGGACAAATGGTGAAAGGGGGAACTATGGAGAATGAATATATGTGAGGACTAATTTTATATATTTAATGAGGAAGATAAATTTCTGTCTCTGTTCTTTTAACAAAATCATCAATATGACTTATATTCATGATAAATGTTTTTGAGGCATTTGTATTCTTCCTGGAAAATGCAAATAAGAGCAAGTTCTAGATCATGGTTAGTCCAGAGCAGAAATATAAACCACATGAATCTGGATTATATCATAAAATTGGAAGGTCAGTATTAAAATTACTATTTTACATATAGGAAACCAAGGTCTATAAAGTTTAGGTAACTTATCTGAGGCCATAAAACTAGTAGCTGGTAACCTGAGACTAGAATGCAGAATGTTGGCCTACCGGTCCACTCTTTAATCATGCCACAGGAAAAGATGCTGTCAGTGGTTCTCTCCAGAATGGGTCTGGGTCAGGAAGAAGACACATTAAAATTAAAAACAAAACAAACAAACCGACAAAAAACAATAATTTAAACTAGGTGAAATGTTGAAATGTATCTCTCCAAGAACATTTTTTTTTTTAATGAAAATGACTTCATAGATTATAGGCCAGGTTGTGTGTTATCTTAGAAGGAAACTGTGTGATCTCCCAGGTGATAGCCAAGGAGCATCGATATTAGGCAGAGTGATTGTTACCTCTATCTACTGTGATATCAGAAATAATGTGTCCCACTGCCCATGGTAACTCATACCAAAAGCAAACTCAGGTTGGCAAATATGGGAAACACGTGGAACTCTATTAGAGAGATTAAAATCAAACTTCTTCTCTACTAATGTAAGAGGTTTTTCTCTTGGTGATGTAGTAACAAGAAGATGAGCTTGGAATATGACTTATTTAAACCTCATTTTTACTACTTTTTGCCTGCACTAGCATTTCAACAAATTAACTGAGCTACAGTTTCCTTATTTGGAGAATACCATAGAGCCCTTGCCTTCAAAGAACTTTTATTCTGGTGGATAAGGAGCACCTGAATTATCTAGTGCTGCTATAACAGAAATGCCACAAGTGGATGGTTTTAACAAACAGAAATTTATTCTCTCATAGTTTAGGAGGCTGGAAGTCTGAATTCAATGCACCAGCTCCAGGGAAAGGCTTTCTCTCTCTGTCGGCTCTAGGGGAAGGTCTTTGCCATCAGTCTTCCTCTGGTCTAGGAGCTTCTCAGTGCAGGGACCCAAAGTCCAAAAGACACACTCTGCTTCCAGCTTTTCTTCTTTGGTAATATGAGGTCCTTCTCCTCTCTGCTGCATTCTCTCTCTTATATCCCTAAAGAGATTGACTCAAAATACAACCTAATCCTATAGGCCGAGTCCTCCCTCATTAATATCATAAAGGTTAGGATTTACAACACATAGGGTAATCATATCAGATAACTAAATGGTGGACAACCACACAATACTGGGAATCACGGCCTAGCCAGGTTGACAAACAGTTTTCAGGGACACAATTCAATCCATAACCAGGGGTAAAGATCAGAAAAAAATAAACAAAGACAATAAGAATTTTAGGAACAGATAAAAGATTGGAAAAGATAAAGTAGGGTCACATGAGAGAGAATGAAAGGATGTCATTCTTGTTGGTTACCATTAAGTCAGCAACCTATGTATAACTGAACAAAATGTTGCCCAGTACTATTATTGGTATATTTGAGTCCGTTATTGTGACTATTGAGGGTTTCCCTCATTTTTACTGACCGTCTACAGAATGTATGAAGGGGTGTAGTGCTGCATTAACTGGGATGATTAGGGATGGACCATCTAATAAGTGGTTATATTTGGATTATATTGTAGTATGAAGGAAGGAGAATAGACAATGAGAATTATAAGGTTTTGGACTCAGAACTAGGTAGTTATAGTATCATCTAGTGAGATAGAAAATGGCTGGGACAGAGTAGATTTTGGAGGAAAATAACTAGTTATATTTTATCATGTGCAATTTGAGATGTCTTTTAAATATCCAAGGGGAAATGATGAATATGAATAAGAAGTAGGATATATGGGTCTGGCTTCCTGGAGAATGTCCTGGGACAGATATTATTATGAGATTTATCATGACCACGAGACTGGTGAGATCACCTTAGGAGAGAGTATAGGTAGAAAACATATGGCCAAGAATAGAACTCTGGGGTACTTTGACATTTACAGGAACCAGCAAAGGAGATTGGGAAGAGACTGGGAAGTGTGAGAAAACCCAGGTAAGTATGTGCATTGCACATGCAGGTTGCCTTTAGTTTCCCAAGCAACCACCAGGGTGCTGGGATTAGAATTCCACCCAGTGGTACCAACCACTCCGTGGACTGATCATTTAGCCTGATCTGGTAGTAAACATGAGACACATTCACAGTGTTGGCAATAGTGAAAGCCATTTTAATTACTCATAGACAACAGACAGTGTACAACAGGAAAAGTTCCATCATGGGTAGTCCTGCTTGGTTCAAAAGCTCAAAAGCAGTCTGGGAAGGATGGAAAACTTCCATGGGTGCCCCTTCACTTTGCACTGTGGACAAAGGACCGTGAGGATCTTTCTCTACTCAGTTTTATATTAGAGAGTTTGTATATTTCACTGCACAGAGTGCAATGCAATTTTCCCAGCCTGATCACCTGAAGAGGGGAAAGTCAGACATGAAGATGCCAGTCTGGAACTGTATCCCTTTAGACCTTCTGTTTATTTAGACAAACCATTAGGCTTCAGAAGCAGATGTGCAGTGGTTTTATTCCAAGCCCAAAAATGCTAGTAGGGTGGGGTAGTGAGGTGGGAAAGGAATATAGTGCCATTGAATCCCAGAGGGGTGAAAAGTTTCCAAGAAGAAGGGAATGGTTAATTGTAGGTAACTATAAGGAACTAAGTATTGCCTATAGGAAGAATAAATGTCTATGTTATCCTTGATAAGATGACACAAATCAAAGTGGGATTAACTGGGGATAGAATGGGAAGTGAGGACATGTAGACAAGTTACAAAGACAACTCTTAAGGAATTTTGGAGTGAAAAGAAACAGAACATTGAGGAATAACCAACAGGAGATCTGGAGACATGGGGGATTATTTTGTTTGTTCATTTTTAATAAATTTTTTACTTTGGAATAATTTTAGGTTTACAGAAGAATTTCAAAGATAGTACTGAGAGACTGGTTTTAAGATAAGCTATTTTTAGGGTAGAGGAATAAATTGATGCAGAAGCAAGAGCTGACAGGATGAAGTCCTTGAGAAAGTGATCCATGGGAGGGAATGCACGACACCAGTGGAAAGGTCTGGCCTTCAGCTGAAGCAGAGACAAGACAGAAGGCAGAGTGGGTACAGACGCTGTAGAGTTGGTAGACTTGTTAGTGGAATGATGAGGCAGATCTATATGAAATATGAGGCATGGTACTCTGCTAAAGGTGAAGAGAGGGAAGATGAGGAAGTCTGAGGACATAGACTAAAATAGTATTCTAGTGGTGAAAGTAAATTTTTCTGGGGAAATAGTGTCATTGATAAATGCCCATTTGAGATTTCTGGGCAGGCATTTGAAACTTGACTTTCTCCCCTGGTCATATTTATTTGCTTGCAAGCAGGTAGAGAGTAAGCAGATCGTTAGACTTAAACCAACTTAAACCAGAATTAGTTTTGAGATGATTGTGGTAGACACACCCCAAAGTGACCTTCAGTGAGTCATGCCCATGTATAATTCCCTCCCATTGGCTTGCTTCTAGCCAGTCGAATGTGGCAAAGATGAAGGGATTTTGCAGATGTAATTAAGGTACCTAATCCTTTAACTTTAATTAAAAAGGCTATGCATTATACAAAGGGCCTGATATAATCAGGTGAACTCATTAAAAAAGGCCCAGGCCTTCCCTAAAGGTGGAGACTCAAGGCAGCAGAGTTTCTCTCTCTCTCCCTCTCTCTCTTTCCCTCCCTCTCCCGCCCTCTCACCCTCTCTAGCGTCAATCTCTCTATCTCTTTTCATTGCTTGATTAAAAAAAATCAAACTCCATACATTCTGTGTCTACATGGAAATGAATTCTGCCAGCACCCTGAGGGAGCTTGGAAGTGATTCCTTCCCTAGTCAAACCTCCAGAGGAGAACACAGCTTGGCTAATGCCCTGATTTAAACATCATAAGACCTGAAGGTGGCATAGTGGTTAAGAGCTACGGCTGCTAACAAAAAGGCCAGCAGTTCAAATCCACCAGGTGCTCCCTGGAAACTCTATGGGGCAGTTCTACTCTGTCCTACAGGGTCACCATGAGTCTGAATCGACTAGATGGCAACAGGTTTGGTTTTTGGTTTTAAGACCCTGAGCATAGATTCCAGCTAAGCCATGCTTAGACTTCTAACCTGCTGAAACTGTGAGATAATAAATGGGTATTGTTTTAAGCCACTAAGTTTGTGGTCATTTGGTTTGTAGCATAGACAAATAATACATGCACTATGAAAGTAGAAAATAGGAACAAAAATAGGAAGATGAGGATGGTTTAAAAGAATGGTTATGATGTTGAAGTACAGAAATAAGGCTGAATTAAGTGGTAAGCGAGGATAGGAAGGGGATAATGAACAGGAAAAATATCATAGGTTCAATGGGTTAGAGAGCTCATTGATATTAGACAATTGCCAAAATGTACGTTCAAGAGAAAATTCACTAGAAGGAAAGACAGTATTGGGCAGAGAAAGAGAGAGAGGAGGGGAAGAGAGGGGAGGGGAATGGAGGGAGTGGAGGTTCTCAACTCCCTGTGTCTCTCTCTTAATTAGTTCCAAACCTCAGTGATAGGAAGGGATGCTACGTTTTGATCCTCTAAGACACCAGCAGCTAGGATAGACTTGAAGTCTTGCTCCAGAAAGGAAGTGATATAGTGCCCTAGAATATGGGCCTTAGAGCAGCTGGTCATGCTGTTGAAGAAAAGAGTTGAGAAATGCATGCAAAGAAATTTCGTACAAGATAGATGGTCAATATGTTAAGTTTCAACTTTTTCCTCAAAAAAATGAGAGGCCTTTGAATTAACTGTTGCTCGTGACCTGTGGTCTGTAACTGAGACTCCTAGATATTAAGAGTGGCAGAGACTTCAGGGGAGGGGGAAAGAACAAGTCATTGTTTAATAAGCATTGAGTATCTGTTTATGATGATGGAAAATTTGGCAAGGGATATTGGTGATGGTTCCTCCATATGATTGATGCAATTGTTGTCACTGAATTTTATGGGTGGAAAATGTTGAAATGGCAAATGATGTCTTATATATATCTTTACAATGAAAAAAGAGTGACTGAGATTTCTGAAGCATCATGTGAACTTGACAGCCAAGGCAAGGTGGAATTTTTACTTTTAGTGAGATACTGAGGGCTATCATGGGGCTACTTATTCATGACAGTGGAAATAGAGTTGGAGTTTATGTAGCAATGTCTAAGAGTCAGACACTTTTCTGACTGTACAACAGGGGTGACTTGGGCACTGAGAGGGATAGAGCAGATTACCTTGTGTTTACTGGTTTATATGGGTTGATCACCACCATCCTTCTGTCACTTTGTCATACTGTGGTATCTTGCATTGTTGCTGTGATGCTAAAAGCTATGCCACTGGCATTTCAAATGCCAGCAAGGTCACCTATGGTGGACAGATTTCAGCAGAGCTTCTGGATTAAGATGAACTAGGAAGAAACAAACAAACAAACCCCACCTGTCTGTCAGTTTGTGTCTATCAGGAATATTGATTGAGATGGTTCAAGAAACGGATGCTGTGCTGGATGTGCTCACTAGTCTACGCCAAAAAATTTGTAAGACAGCTACTTGGCCAACTGATTGGAAGAGTTCCATATTTATGCCTATTCCCAAGAAAGGTTATCCAAACAAATGTGGAAATTATCGAACAGTATCATTAGTATCACACCCAAGTAAAATTTTGCTGAATATCATTCAAAAGCAGCTGCAGCAGTGTAACAACAAGGAACTGCCAGAAATTCGGGCCAGATTCGGAAGAGGAAGTGGAACCAGAGATATCATTGTTGATGTCAGTTGGATCCTGGCTGAAAGCAAAGAATACCAGAAAGATGTTTACCTGTGTTTTATTGACTATGCAAAGGCATTCATCTCTGGATCATAACAAATTATGGCTAACATTGTGAAGAATGGGAATTCCAGAACACTTAATTGTGTTCCTAAGGAACCTGAACATAGATCAAGAGGCAGTTGGTCAGACAGTACAAGGGGATACTGCATGGCTTACTGTCAGGAAAGGTGTGCATCAGGGTTGCATCCTTTGACCATACCTCTTCAATCTGTATGCTGAGCAAATAATCCGAGAAGCTGGACTATATGAAGAAGAACGGAGCATCAGGATTGGAGGAAGACTCCTTAACAATCTGCATTATGCAGATGACACAACCTTGCTTGCTGAAAGTGAAGAGGACTTGAAGCACTTACTGATGAAGATCAAAGACCACAGCCTTCAGTATGGATTACACCTCCACATAAAGAAAACAAAAATCCTCACAACTGGACCAATAAACAACATCATGATAAACAGAGAAAAGATTGAAGTAGTCAAGGATTTCATTTTACTTGAATCCACAATCAACACCCATGGAAGCAGCAGTCAGGAAATCAAAAGATGCATTACATTGGGCAAATCTGCTGCAAAAGACCTCTTTAAAGTGTTGAAAAGCAAAGATGTCATCTTGAAGACTAAGGTGCGCCTGACCCAAGCCATGGTGTTTTCAGCTGCATCATATGCATGCGAAAGCCAGACAATGAGTAAGAAAGACCGAAGAAGAACTGATGCCATTGAGTTGCGGTGTTGGCAAAGAATACTGAATACTGAATATACCATGGACTGCCAAAAGAAGGAACGAATTTTGTCTTGGAAGAAGTACAACCAGCATGCTCCTTAGAAGCAAGGATGATGAGACTACATCTTATATACTTTGGAAATATTGTCTGGAGGGACCAGTTCCTGCAGAAGGCCATCATGCTTGGTAAAGTAGAGGGTCAGTGAAAAAGAGGAAGACCCTCAATAAGATGGATTGACACAGTGGCGACAACAATTGGCTCAAGCATAACAACGATTGTGAGCATGGTGCAGGACTGGGTGGTGTTTCATTCTATGGTGCATGGGGTTGCTATGAGTCGGAACCAACTCAATGGTACCTAACAACAACAACAACAGGAAGAAAGACCTGGTGATCCACTTCCAAACATTAGCCAATGAAAAACTTATGGATGGCAACAGAACTTTGTCTCACTCTCAGTGGAAGAAGTGTCAAATTACCTTGAAAGAAGGGCATGTGTTGGGGGGGAGATTTTGTTGCATTTATCTTTGGAAAATACAATCTGCCACAACCATGCACCCAAAACAGACTGAACCCCTGTATAAAAATCCTAGTGTCTTAAAATTCTTATATTGAGTCCTCCTCCCACTCTAAATTTAGGACCTGTAGAAGGCAGGATAAATACTAATGCAACTCAAACAACCTGATATTTTTAATAGACTTCAAAGAATAGGAGTGAAGTTGGGAATGAAGTAAAATCAATTCCAACAAATCAATTTCTTTTTTCATGATAATGGTTTTCTGAATATGAAGAAAATCTATCATTCGTATATGGCTATTTTTGAATGCCTCAGTCATAAAAGAGATCATTTTCTTTTAGATACGTCTGAAGACCTTTTTGTTTCTGGTAGAGGACACTTCATGATTCAACACCTATTTTGTACATCAACTATGTACCAAATGCTATTCTTGGTGATGGGGATACAGTAGTAAACAAACATTCTGTTTAATAGTTTCAGCCTCTGAGGAGATTACCCAACTATGTTAGTCACTTGGAAAAAGGACCAAACCTGTTGCTGTCCCGTGGACTCCAACATATGGCTATCCCATGTGTCAGAGTAGAACTGAGCTCCATAGGATTTTCAATGACTAATTTCTCAGAAGCAAATCAATGGGCCTTTCTTTCGAGGTGCCTCTGGATGAACTTGGACTTCCAACGTTTTGGTTAGTAGCTGGGTGAGTTAACCCTTTGCCCCCATCCAGGGACTCCGGGGACAAAGACAAAGTGTAGTGAACACATTTGTGCTCAGTTTCCTCCGCCACTGTGGGATCAGCCACCCAGGGTAAAAGCTGCCTCATTTTCTCCATGGTATTCCCATTGTATACACAGTATCTGGTTGAGAACAGGTGTTCAAAAAATATTTTTTGAGCTGATATGAAAAAATTCATGCCAGTTGCTTAAAGAAAAAGGCTTTCCTGAAAAAGTAGTCAGTATGCCTTATTCTTAAAGGACTAGACTAGCTCGGAGAGATTGCTGAACTTTACCCTTAAAAATAAAGGTTTAACAAATTGAGGGGGAGGGGCAGGGACTGGCTCTCTGTTACACTCTAGTAAGAGGAGAATAAAGAAATTTGTAATATTTCTTAAGCTTTGTAATTCCCCTGGGTTTGTAATTCTTGTTTTTCTGTCTTTCCCTGTAGTAATTAATAGTAAATTTATTTTTTAAAAAGTCTGATGCACTTGTCTTTGGGGACTGCAAGGAAGGAGAACGCTGGGAGACTGTTCCTCTCCGCAGGGAAGCTCCAGGGGAGAGGATCCCGAGAGACAGAGTTGGTGTTGACAGCTTTGGACAGCAGAGAGTAGGTGGAGTCCCTGGGGCCTGCTCCAAAGAAAGAAAGGAGAGTAGCAGGCCTACGAAGCAGAATGGTCTGGAAGCTCAAGGGTGCAAAGGCTGTTGTAGTTACTTGACAAATTCTTATCCCATTTTTCCTTATATAGAATTACAAACAAATTACTGTGCTTTGAATGCTTTCACTTTTGTGTTCTTTATCTCAGTTAAACATACCATCCAAGCTAGAAACCTCTTTTAAGCTCCTGTCCCACTTTTCTTATCCTTCATTTACAATCACGCACCTAGTCCTGCCATTTCTGCCTGTTAATAGCTTTCAAATTAACCCCCTTCTCTTCATCCTCACTGACTCCATCTGTGCTCAAATTGCTTTCTGTCTCTGGGATCACCATCAAAATCAGTCGACTCTGACCAATGATGACCCCATGTGTGTCAGAGTAAAACTATGCTCCATAGAGTTTTCAATAGTTGATTACCATTGAAAGTAGCAATCAGATAGCCAGGCCTTTCTTCTGAGGCATCTCTAGGTGGAGCATCCTAACCATTTGCACCAGCCAAGGACTCAGGATCACCATGGCTGACCCATAAATGGCCTCCAACATGAGAGCCCTTTGTTCCCATATCACACTGCACTTAGAGTAAGCTTTCTTAAACACAAGTTTGATTGTGACCTTCTCTGTTTGGAGCCCTGGTGGCACAGTGGTTAAGCATTCAGCTGCTAACCAAAAGGTTGGCAGTTTGAATCTACCAACTGCTCCTTGGAAAACTATGAGGCAGTTCTACTCTGTCCTATAGGGTCGCTAGGAATTGGAATCGACTCGATGGCAGTGGGTTTGATTTTTTATTTTTTATTTTTGGTTTTGCTGCTTAATTAGCTGCTATGAAGTCTTACTATCCCCAGGAAGAAAGAAGGCCCAAACCTTAGCACATGAGGCCTCTTTAATTCCTTTCTATCTAACATTTAGTCTTACTTTCTATGCTTCCTCTCCCAAAATATCCTACATGCCAATCATATGAGTTTGCTCATTGAAACCCAAGTAAACCCTACTATTCCAAATGATTGACTAGTATACCTTTGCATATACTGTTCTCTTTGTCTAGAATATCCTTTCTGTTCTTTCCAATAGGTAGATTCCTTCTCAAAATTCAAGAACTAGCTCAAATGTCCCCACACACTGAAGCTTTTGGTTTTTCCTCCAGGTACTATAAGCCTCCCTAGTCTATGTCCATGCCACTACTATGATATATATCCTTGCTCTGGGAGAGTTTCCCCACTGAATGGTCACTTCCTTCAGAGGAGAAATTGTGTCTTAGTTAGCACACTATTGCTAGTACCTAGTATAGCACAAGGTCTCTGGGTGACACAGACAGTTGGCTACTAACTGAAAGGCTGGTGGTTTAAACCCACCCAATGGTGCCACAGAATAAAGGTCTGGCAATCTGCTTCTGTAAAGATCACAACCAAGAAAACCCTATGGATCTCACTTTTACTCTGAAGCACATGAGGTCGCCATGAGTCGGAATTGACTTGATGGCAATGTGTTTCTTTTTGTTTTTTTGCTTTAGTGTAGCACATGTTAAAAAATTGGTAAATAACACAAATAAGGTGAATGAATGAATGCATGGATAATTATGGTGCTCAGCGATTTGATGCTAGGAGAAAAGGTAGGATTACAAATCTAGGTAGATGTGGAAGTGTACTCTCTGTTTCTTGTTAATGATTGTACTTGGAAATTTGCCTTTTTATTACTCCAGGTTATATGTAAGGTAAACTAGGAAATACCAGGGCAGCAATCCATTTTCTAGATAGCAGAGAAACCTCAATTATAAGGGACATATAATTCTATTCTTGGGTGAAGGAAAAACACCAGCTTTGAACTAAGTGTAGGTAGTCCCCGACTTAGGATGAGGTCCTGTTCTGACAACTCCGTCGTAAGTCGGTTCTGAAGGAAGTTGAATACTTTTTTTTTTTTACGTTTTCATTATTATTGCCTTTTCTTATCAGAATCTTTATAAATCTGATCTTTATTTGTCTTTAGGGGTTGGAAATATTACATATAAAATTACAGATTTATTTTAATGCATACATTTAAAAAAATACAAATCATAAAAATTCACTCTGACAATGAAGAAAAGTTGGAAAACATTGGCATTTTGTCAGTTATGGTAATAACTTCACTTGTGGAAGGTTCTGGATAATCTGAATTATCCCTGGGAATGGAGACGGCATTTCTAGTTAGAAAATTAATGACCGTTGTCTGTATGGCCCTTTTCATTTTTTCTTCATATATTTCACAGTAACATCTCACTGGTTTCTGAATCTGCCTATTGACTTTAACAAAGCAATCAGCATTTGGGTCCATGTTTTCAAGCAACTGAAACCCCTGATTTAGTTTACAAAACTAAATCTATATGGCAGTGTTTTGAACAGTAAATCATAAATTGAACATCTGCGAGTGAACATCTGAGAATGATAACATCAGCAAATTATGTGCTGCAACATTGTATGTAGTTATACCTAAACCAAAAACCAAACCCATTGCCTTCAAGTTTATTCCAATTCATAGCCACTCTGTGGGACTCAGTAGAACTGCCCCATAGGGTTTCCAAGGCTGTAATGTTTACAGAAGACCACCGCCACATCTTTCTCCTGTGGAGAAGCTGGTGGGTTTGAACCACCAACCTTTCATTTAGCAGCCTAGTACTTAACCACTGTGCTACCAGGGCTCTTTTGTAGTACACCTACTCCTCACTTATCAACTCTCTCATTATCTGACATTCTGCATTTATGGCAACAGTAAAAAATTTACTATCTGACTGTTTTGCCCATTAATGACGTACTTCCAGCAGTAACAAATGCCAAGGTACAAGGCGAGAGTAATGCTGGCTGTGATAGTTAAGCTTATGTGTCAGTTTGGCTAGGCCATGATTCTAAGTGGTTTGGCAGTTATGTAATGATGCAATCTGGCAATTACATGATGATGTAATCATCCTCCATTTTGTGATCTGATGTGGTCATCCTCCATTTTCACACAAAGCCAATTTTCACATAAAGACCTGATCTTTGGAACCTGACCATGTTGATAAATGAGGAGAGGGTTTACATATTACTAACAATAAGATGTACAAAAAAAAAGATGGTCATAAGTGTAGTGTGGTTCGCTGTAACTCTAATACGTAGTAAGTTGGGGACTACCTGAATTTTTTTGGACAGTACATACAGCTGCACCTGAAAGAGGTGTGTTTGTTTTCGGTTTTTGTTTGTTTCAGAAAAGTGCCCACTTTCAGGTGTCTTGAGTTTGGCCAGCAGGAACAGAGATTTACTGGTTATCTTTAAAGAGCCAACTAGAACTGACCCAAAGAGAATAGTAATAAAAATAACAGAATAATGGTGATAGTCGAAGTTTTTTGAATATTTTCTATGTAGTAGTCACTATTTTAGGTGTGTTTATATATACTGGCAGGAGTCCCTTGGTGACATAAACAGTTAAGTGCTTGACTATTAGCTGAAAGTTTGGCATTTTTGAACCCACACAGTGGCTCCTAGGAAGATAGATTGGCATTCTGCTTCCAAAAGGGCACACCCTTGAAAATCCTATGGAGCAGTTTTACCCTGTACGAATGGGGTTACCATGAGTCACAGTCAACTCAATGGCAACCAATAACAACAAAAACAACATACATGTTGGCTTACTTCTTCCTTCTATTGACCCTACACAGAAGGTGTTATTATTATTCTCTGTTATTATTATTCTCATTTTACTGATTAAGACATTAAAGCACAGAAATCTTCAGTAACTAGCTAGAAGTCACCTAAGTGATAATTTGCAGAGCTGGAAATCAAATTTGGTTAGTCTGACTTCAAAGATCATACTCTTAACCACAATGCTAACTTTAGATGAAGAAACATTTGTGGAGATTTTGAAACATTTCGATGAAGAAACATTCATGGAGTTTTTTTGTTTAATAATTCTCATCATTTTTGTAGCTATGGAAACCTTCTTCCGAAACATAACATAAGAAACTCTAGTATATAAAAGAGATAAAAGCAGAACTTGTCTTCTGTTCCTAGCAATATAGTGGGCTAGGTACACTGAAAACATTCCTTCTACAAAAACATGGGATATATATATATTTTTTAAATGTTTCCATACATATTTCAGTATTCAACAAAATAGGGGAACTCCTTAAGGGATAGAAAAAAGTCAGATCATAACTATAGTGTAATAAAATGAAGTTACAGCCAGGGGCTGCCCTAAAATCACTGTGGATTCTCAGTAACCTAGAACTTTTCTTTTAACAGTCAAGAGGAGAAGTAACATAGAACTTTTCTTTTAACAGTCATGAGGAGAAGAGGAGAAAGGATCTCGGACCCATATGAGGTGTATAATTACAACAGTAACTGTTAAAGCTGGGATTCTGGACAGGATACCCTCCTCAATATAAGGATGAAATAGAAACAAATCTCTCATGTCAAGGGAGAAAGAAAAAAAACTGGTCAATCCCATCTAACATTTTTTAAAGTTTTCTCTAAGAGTTCTTAAGTACATATTAAGTTTCATATAAGTTGGAGATTAGGATTCACAGTACCTAAAAACCCTGAGTCAAGAAAATTTTTGAAGTAGTTATGTACTGGAGTTTCCTCAAGGGTCTAGCAGAAGCAAATGCAATTTTTCTCTCAAGGATTCTGTTAGAAACCCAGACATTATAGAATTCCCATAGATAAAACCCCAATGGAAAATGAACTTAAAAAAAAAAAAAAACTCATGAAGAACTATGGCACAATGAAGGTCAACAAAAACTATAGAATCAGATAAGCAAAGGCTTCAGATCTTGAAATTATTGCATAAACCTGTTTCTGTAGAGCCGATTCTGACTCATAGTGAAACTATATCTAGGCCGGAGCAGAACTGCCCCATAGTGTTTCCAAGGCTGTAATTTTTACCAAAGCAGACTGCCACATCTTTCTCCCACGAAGACGCTGGTGGGTTTGAACTGCAGACCTTTCGGTTAGCAGCCAAGCGCTTAACAAATGTGCTACCAGGGCAATGAAAACTGTAAAATCAGATAAGCAGACTGCAGATCTTGTAATTATAGCATAAGAAATATAAAATAACAATTGAAATACATTTAAATGTATTAAATACATTGAATGTTTTAAAATCGATAAAATAGAGCATCAAAATGATTATACAGATTTTGAAAACTATGAGATACAATTCTAAAAATAATAAAAAGCAAATTGAAATTTAAAACTCTGTATGAATGTGGTATAACGCATTACTAGCTGCACTATTCAGCCTTCCCTATGTCAACATCATTTGTCACATGACTTGTCAGTTCCTCCACTCGGTATGTACTATAGTTCCCTACATCTTAACTTTGTTTTTATCCATGGTATTCATGGTACTTACTATAATGAATAGAATGAGGAAGTGATGGGTGCCAGGTTTGGGCTCTGGGTATAAGTGACTTTTTTGTATGTTCTCTTGGCCCTCTTACACTCTTGTGATCACCATGAGAAAAACTATGTCAGGTTAAAAAAAGAAAAAGATTCATCTCAATTGAGATACTATAGCCAAGTAAAGCCTAATTCTACCAAACCAAACTGATTCACATGCTGTCTGAGTTCAGAAGAATTTTTAGCTGAGCCTGGCCCTGGTCAGTCAATCCCTAGCCAACCCATGGACTTGTGGGTGATAATAAATGATTATTGTTTTAAGCTACTGAGTTTTGGATGTTTGCTGTGGACCAATAGTTAACTAATGCAATAAGTTACACAGTTAATTAAATATAGCAGAAGAGAGAGTTAGCAATTTGAAAGATGAACAGAACGAAGTACACCCACTGCTCACTTGCTGACATGGTTAGGTTCCAAAGACCAGGTCATTATATGAAAACTGATGTTATGTGAAAATAGAGGATGACCACATCAGATCACAAAATGAATCTGACCATTACATAACTGCAATCATTACATAACTACATCATTATGTAATGACTTCATCAATATGCAATGAATACATCATAATGACTACGTCATTACATAACTGCCAAATTGCATTGTTACATAACTGCCAAACCACTGAGAATCCTGGCCTAGCCAAGCTGACACATAACCTTCACAGCCATCACAGCAAGTGTTGACATTCATTACTGCCAGGTGTATGTCAGTAATGCACAAAATAGTTGGAAAGTAGATTTTTTACTATTGTTGTAAATGTGAAACGTTGGATAATCAGATTGTTCATAAGTGAGGAGTAGGTGTATACTGTAATGCAGTACAGAAAAAGAATAAAATATAAAAGCAAGGCCAAAGCTATGAGATAGAATTAGATGGTCTACAAATGTAAAATGGAATTTGCAGATGAGAGAGCAGATTGTAGTTAAAAAATACTAACCAAATTATATAAAGGGCTCCTAAATACCAGTACCGATGGTGTGAGGAAGCAAGAGAAAAAATGATGAAAACGCATGAAAAGGTATTCCACAGAAGAGGAACTTCAAGTGACCAACAAAATATTAGTTTCCTTACTGGTCATCAGACAATTGAAAATTAGAAGTATAGTGATGTACAGACACCAAGAATTAACCTTAGCTATTTTACTGAAATAAGAAACATATCACCACAAAACTGATTTCCATACAAGGTATGAAACATACTGATTAATAGTGTTTTTTATTAGTCATGGGTCCAAGGAGTTTTTGTGTGGTCCTATCCATTTGTCACCATTTTATTTTTAATTAATAACAAGGTTTTTGATGATTTGTACCTGGTGTTGGTGAGATCCTCCCAAAGAGTTCTGTCACTGGAACAGGTTATGCAGCAAGAAATGTGCCTACATGACCAAGAAAGTATACGCGGTCTGGGCCAAAATTCCATGTTGTGCTCTCTGTTACTAAGGTGTGCCATGCACATGTTAGTGATTCCTGAATGAGAGAGTGGGTTCAGTATGACACTTATAGTGAGACAACAATTGGAACATGGACTCATCAGTCCTCTGTAGTAAATCAAACTTTGGCCAACACATGCCTTTACCTTAATGCTGCTATAACGTATTAAATGACTGGAATAACTTGTAGATTTGTAAGCATTTTTATTTTTAGGTTCTGTGAGTCTTATTTTGCAATAGCACTCTATCTAACTGCTATTTGGTAGTAGAGGTGAAATAAAAAATTAACCTACCAAACTGACAAAGTATAAATATTTGGCAATAACAAATATTGATGAGATTTAGAACAATAGGGATTATCACACAATGCTAGATGGAGTATGCATCGATACAACTACTGTAAAAGATATCACCTGCTGATACTGAAGATGAAAGTACTGTAAAAAATGGTGCGGGGGCAATGTCTGACCTCCTCTAACTTCACAAGGGGGAAAGAATCAAGATCAACAGCCCAAGGCTGATTCCTCTGAGGCGGGGGTCAGACATGCCTCCTCTCTCCATCATATTTACCAATTCTGATACCAGTCTTCCCTCCCACGGCACTTTCTACTTCTCTGCTGGTTTGATAATTCATTTAAAAGGCCACACATAACTCCCAGAACATATTCATGATTATGGGGTTTATTAGGGAAATGATAGATTACAATTCAGGCTCAGGAACACTCAAGGATACAGTTCTTCCATCAGGACAGCCTCTTCCCAGCCATGTTTGCAGGCACGCCTCTCCCTGGCCCTCAGTCTCTGCCCAAAGGCACTCAGCTCTCGCTCTGTGGGCTAGGAAGCCCACTGCACTGTCTCCTGTGTGTGTCTCCTGCAGGTCTCTCCTACGAGTTTCTCCTTCCTTGGTGGTGGTGGGCTTTTCTTTATACCACCTCTGGGGTGGCTCATTTCAAGCTCAGTGGGATGCTAAAACTGACCAATCCTCTTGGTGGGCCACAATTATCCTATCATACGGTCCTTACCAACCACTTGGTGAGAGTTACAAGACCATGGCTAGAAAGGCCACACAAAACTGATCCACTGAACCACAGGCCATCCACTGGCTTTTCTAGCCACGGTTCTTTTATAGTTGGAGGATAACTTCCCCCTCCCAATCATTTTACCAGTCCAGAATGGTTGATGATATTTAGTCCTGCAATATGTCTGAGTCCTCAGGGTCAAGTTACTCAGATAACAGCCATTCAGGTCTACTGTAGGTTTCATTCTGATCTGGCCAGGTTCTCCAATAGTTCATTTCATCTTCATCCTTTCTGGTGTCTGATAAAATTTAACTGAGAGAAGATTATTCCCTGATGGAGGCATGGTCAACATGGCGGAGTAGTTAGATGCTTACTATATCCCTCTTACAACCAAGACCTGGAAAAACAAGTGATTTGATTCTATGTGAACATCTGGCAGCCCTGAACAAGGTGAAGTTAAGAAATCTGTCTGAGTGATACGGGAGAGGAAGACCGTTTGGAAGAGGTGAGGAGGGCTAGAGCCATGGTGGCAAAACTGCCGAGCCACAGCCACGCCAGTCTGCGGTGAAGCAGGTAAACAGCTGTGCTGTGTGCACGCTCGGGAAGCAGTTTCCACATCGAGAGAGACCCGGAAGCAGAGATTCTGCTTGGACACTCCGAACCAGTGAAGAGCAGCTCCCAAGAGGCTGGGATAAGCATATGCGTGCACCTTTTCATGGGGATTAAAAAAAAAAAAAAAGCCCATTTGGGAAAACACTCTCTCCCTTTTACCTCCTCCCTACGCGTTCTGCATCGGGAGTCTGCTGGGCCAGAAGTAGATCCCAAAAGGTGCCTTGACCCATTCTCCTGGCCTTGGAGAAGGAACAAATAAGCTGCTGGCTCCCCTAGGCCAGGAACACAGGGTTGGCACAGCTCCTTTGCTGGCCACAGCTATCAGGGGTCCGCAGACTCTGAGAGTCTTACACCCCTGTGTAGACTTGTGGGGACCCATCTGAACAGCATTAGCCCTCAATGCCACAGTACAACAAGAAAAACATCTGAAGTTTAACTTCAACTGCTTCAGCTGTGAACAGGAAGATTTGTGACCCTCGAAACGGCCCTGCCTCTTAAGTAGGCACTTTTTTCAATCTGCAGCAGGGTCTTGAGGACGGGTGGTAACACCTAAAGTGCCTAGTCAACTGCTACAGGAGTTCAAGAAAAAGTGGTGCCTTCAGGTCTTTACAGTCAACAGAGTGGGGTGTTCATAGTCTGGCTGCAAAACTCACCTACCTACTCACCCTAGAGAATAGGGACAAGGTTTCCTCTCAGACTTTTAGGGAAAGCCATAAGCCCCCTGCCTGGCTCAGCACGTGATCTCCTACCACAGCCAGAGTCCAGTGCCTGCACCAATCACCCATGCCTTTCTAGGACTGGGGGTGAGAGCCTGCATCACACACTTGGTGATCGACTGCCTGCACACCTGAGGTGAATCCATATAGGAAAATTTAATGGACTCTTGTGTGCACATACATAGTTACAGAACTAACTACCTGGTGACAGGACGTTAGAGATCCAAAGGTGTCAAAAATCAAACTAGTGCACATGAGCAGCCCATTTGGGCATATCAAAACAAAACAGAATAAGCTAGGTCTCACTAAGCAAACACAAAATAAAATTAGAATAAATTATTGATGGTTTGGAGACAACGGTCAATATCAAGTCACATAAAGAGGCAGTCCATGATGGCTTCAGTAAGCTCCCAATAAAGAATCAATAAATTCTCTAGAGGAAGAGAACTTCTTGGAATTACCAGAGGCAGAATACAAAAGATTAATATACAGAACTCTTCTAGATCTTCGAAAGGAAATTCGACAGAATGCATAAACATTCAGGGAACATACAGACACAGTAGTAGCACAACTTAAAAAAGTTATTCAAGAACATAATGCTAAATTTAATAGGCTGCAAGAATCCATAGAGAGACAGCAATCAGAAATCCAGAAGATTAACAATAAAATTTCAGAATTAGACAACTCAATAGAAAGTCATAGGAGCAGAATTGAGGCAGTAGAAGTTAGAATTAGTGACACTGAAAATAAAGCACTTGACGCCAACTTATTTGAGGAAAAATCAGATAAAAGAATTAAAAAGAATGAAGAAACTCGAAGAGTCATGTGGGACTCTTTCAAGAGAAATCACCTACAAGTGATTGGAGTACCATAATGGGGGGTGGATAACAGAAAATACAGAGAAAATTGTTGAAAATTTGTTGACAGAAAACTTCCCTGATATCATGAAAGATGAGAAGTTATCTACCCAAGATGCTCATCAAACCCCACATAAGGTAGATCCTAAAAGAAAGTCACCAAGACATATTATAATCAAACTTACCAAAACGAAAGATAAAGAGAGAATTTTAAGAGCAGCTAGGGATAAAAGAAAAGTCATCTACAAAGGAGAGTCAATTAGAATAAGCTCGGACTACTCAGCAGAAACCATGTAGGTTAGAAGGCAATGGGATGACATATTTAAATCCTTGAAGGAAAATAACTGTCAGCAAAGAGTTACATATCCAGCAAAACTGTCTCTCAAATATGATGGTGAAATTAGGCCATTTCCAGATAAACAGAAGTTCAGGGAATTTGCAAAAACCAAACCAAAATTACAAGAAATACTAAAGGGAGTCCTATGGTTAGATAATCAATAACACCAGCTAACAATGCAAGACTAGAACACAGGACAGAGCAAGATATTGACTCAGATACAGAAATCGAAATTACATCAAAGCTAAAACATTGAAAATAAGGAAACAGATATCAACATGTAATAAAAAGGATAATATTAAAACAAAAAAAGTGGGACTTAAAAAATAGAGACATAGATTTTCTATATGGAGGGAAAGTTAAGGCAATATAAAGTAATATAAGACTGGTATAAACTTAGAGAAATAGGGGTAAATATTAAGGTAACCACAAAGGAATCTAATAATCCTACAAATCAAAATAAAAAAGTAGAAAAACATAAAGACCCAGCAAACACAAAATCTACAACAAAGAAAATGATGAAAAAAAAATACATAAAGAAAAACGACTCAGCACAGAAAACTGAGAAGAACAAAGAAACTGTGAACAACACACAAAAAGATATCAGGATGACAGCACTAAACTCATACCTATCAATAATTACGCTGAATGTAAATGTACTTAATGCATCAATAAAGAGAAAGAGAGTGGCAGATTGGATAAAAAAGCATGATCCATCTATATGCTGCCTACAAGAGACACACCTTAGTCTTAAAGATGCAAACAGACTAAAACTCAAAGGATGGAAAAAAATATATAAAGCAAACCACACTCAAAAAAGAGCAAGAGTGGCAATATCAATCTCTGACAAAATAGACTTTAAAGTACAATCCACCACAAAGGATAAGGAAGGGCACTATATAATGATTACAGGGTCAAAACACCAGGAGGACATAAGTATAATAAATATTTATGCACCCAACAACAGGGCTACAAAATACATAAAACAAACTCTAACAGTTCTGAAGAGAGAGATAGGTCCACAATAGTAGTAGGAGACTTCAACACGCCACTTTTGGTGAAGGACAGACCATCCAGAAAGAAGCTCAACAAAGACACAGAAGATCTAAATGCTACAATCAACCAACTTGATCTCATAGACATATAGCGAACTCTGCATCCAACAGCAGCCAA
>NW_004443970.1:11590509-11610461 GCF_000243295.1 Trichechus manatus latirostris
TCCTTTTCTATGCTCTGAAATACCTTTATTAGTAGTGGTGTTAACTGTTCTCTGAAAGATTGGTAGCATTCTCCAGTGAAGCTGTCTGGGCCAGGGCTTATTTTATTGAGAGTTTTTAAATTACCTTTTCAATCTTTTTTATTATGGGTTTATTTTGTTGTTCTACCTCTGTGTTAGTTTAGGTAGGTAGTATCTAGAAATTTGCCCATTTCCTCTAGGTTTTTAAATTTGTTACAGTACAATTTTTCATAGTATTGTGTTATGATTCTTTTAATTTCAGTTGGGTCTGTTGTGATATCACCCATCTCATTTCTTATATGGGTTATTTGCTTCCTCTTTTGTTTGTCTTTTGTCAGTTTGGCCAGTGGTTTATAGACTTTTTTTTTTTTTATCTTTTCAAAGAAACAGATTTTAATCTTGTTAACTCTTGCAATTGTTTTTCTATTCTCTGATTTAATTCTGCTCTAATTCTTATTATTGCTATTCTTCTGGTGCCCAAGGGCTTCTTTTGCTGCTCTGTTTCTACTTGTTTGAGTTGTAGGGTTAATGTTTTGATTTTGGCACTTTCTTCTTTTTGGATGTGTGCATTTATTCCTCTAAACTGATCTCTGAGCACTGCTTTTGCTGTGTCCCAAAGGTTCTGGTAGGATGTGTTTTCATTCTCATTTGATTCTATCATCAATTTCTTTATTCCATCCTTAATTTCTTCTATAACCCAATAGTTTTTTAGTAAGGTGTTGTTCAGTTTCCATGTGTTTTATTTTTTTTCCCTTGCTTTTTCTGTTATCGATTTCTATTTTATGTCTTTATGGTGAGAAATGATGCTTTGTAATATTTTGATGCTTTGGATTTTGTTAAGGCTTGCTTTATGGCCTAATATGTGGTCTATTCTGGAGAATGTTCCATGTGTGTTGGAAAAGAAAGTATACTTGGCTGCTCTTGGGTGGAGTGTTTGGTTATGTCTATGAGATCAAGTTGGTTGATTATAACATTTAGGTCTTCTGTGTCTTTGTTGAGCTTCTTTCTGGATGTTCTGTCCTTCACCAAAAGTGGTGTGTTGAAGTCTGCTACTACTATTGTGGACCTGTCTATCTCTTTTCAAGGCTGTTACAACTTGTTTTATGTATATTGGAGCCCTGTTGTTGGGTGCATAAGTATTTATTATAGTTATGTCGTCCTGGTGTATTGACCCTTTAATCATTCTGTAGTGTCCTCCCTTATCCTTTGTGGTGGATTGTACTTTAAAGGCTATTTTGTCGGAGATTAATATTGCCACTCTTGCTCTTTATTGAGTGTTGTTTGCGTGATATCTTTTTTTCCATCCTTTGAGTTTTAGTTTGTTTGTGTCTTTAAGTCTAAGGTCTGTCTGTTTTAGGCAGCATATAGATGGATCATGTTTTTTTATCCAGTCTGCCACTCTCTGTCTCTTTATTGGTGCATTTAGTCCATTTACATTCAGCATAATTATTGATAGACATGAGTTTAGTGCTGTCATTTGGATCTCTTTTTTGTGTGTTGGTCACAGTTTTTTGTTCCACTTAATTTTCTGTGCTGAGTCATTTTTCTTTATGTATTTTCTTTTCATCTTTTTCATTGTTGTTGATTTTGTATTTGTTGAGTCTTTCTATTTTTCTTGTTTTTTATTTTGATGTGTAGAATTTTTAGTTTCCTTTGTGGTTACCTTAATATTTACCCCTACTTTTCTAAGTTTATAACAGACTTTTATTTCTTTACATCGCCTTGACTTCCTCTCCATATGAAATATCTATGTCTACATTTTTTAAGTCCCTCTTTTTTGTTTGAATGTCTCATCTTTTACATAATGACATCTGTTTCCCTATTTTCAGTGTTTTAGCTTTGATTTACATTTGTGACTTCCCTATCTGGGTTGATATCTGGTTGCCCTGTCCTGTGTTCTAGTCTTGGGTTGTTATCTGATGTTATTGATTTTCTAACTGGAGGACACCCTTTAGTATTTCTTGTAATTTTGGTTTGGTCTTTGCAAATTCTCAAAACTTCTGTTTATCTGGAAATGCCCTAATTTTGCCATCATATTTGAGAGACAGTTTTGCTGGATATAGAGTTCTTGGCTGGCGGTTTTTTTCCTTCAAGGCTTTATATATGTCATCCCATTGCCTTCTTGCCTGCATGGTTTCTGCTCAGTAGTCTGAGCTTATTCTTATTTACTTTCCTTTGTAGATTACTTCGTTTGTCCCTAGCCACTCTTAAAATTCTCTCTTTATCTTTGGTTTTGGCAAATTTGATTATAACATGTCGTGGTGACTTTTTTTTGGGATCTACCTTATTTTGGGTTCAATGAGAGTCTTGGATAGATATCTTCTCATCTTTCACGATATCAGGGAAGTTTTCTGCCAACATATCTTCAATAATTCTCTCTGTATTTTCTGTTATTCCCCTTGTTCTGGTCCTCCAATCACTCGTAGGTTATTCCTCTTGATTGAATCCCACATAATTCTTATGGGTTCTTCATTTTTTAAAATCCTTTTTTCTGATTTTTCCTCAAATAAGTTGGTATCAAGTGCTTTATCTTCAGTCTCACTAATTCTGACTTTCATTGCCTCAGTTCTGCTCCTATGACTTTCTAATGAGTTCTCTAATTCTGAAATTTTATTGTTAATCTCCTGGATTTCTGATTTCTGTCTCTCTATGGATTCTTGCAGCCTGTTAAATTTGTCATTATGCTCTTTTCTTATCTTCTTAATTTCCTCTATTGCGTGGTCTGCATTTTGATTAACTTCCCTCCTAATCTCTTGAAGAGTTCTGTATGTTAATCTTTTGTATTCTGACTCTGGTAATTTCAAGAAATTTTCTTCCTCTGGAAAATTTCTAGATTCTTTATTTTGGGAGCTTGCTGAAGCCATCTTGCTCTGCCTCTTTATGTGATTTGATATTGACTGTTTTTTCTGTGTCATCAATAAGTTGTTATATTTATTTATTTTAGTTTGCTTACTTTGTCCTGGCTTCTTGTTTTGTTTTGATATGCCTAAATAGGCTGCTCGTGTGCACTACTTTGATTATTGACACCTTTGATGCTCTAACATCCTGTCACCCAGGATTCCGTTAACTTTTCTAGGATGGATTCAGCTTTGGTGTCCAGGTAGTTGGTCACCATGTGTGTGGTGCAGGCTCTCACCTACAGTCCTAGACAGGCATGGGTGGTTGGTGTAGGCACAGGCATCTGGCTGCAGTAGGAGTTCATGCACTGAGTAAGCCCAGGGCTGATGGCTGCCCCTGAGTGTCTGAGAGGAAAGTGTGTCCCTGTTCCTTAGAGTGAGTAGGTAGGTGGGTTTTGCAGCTGTACCATGAACACCCAATGCTATTGGCTGTAATGACTGTGGGGTGCCTCTTATTCTTGGGCCCCTGTAGCAGGTGGCTAGGTGGCATGGGTGGAGCCACAGTCCTAGGCCCCTCATGTGGCTAGGTGAAGACCCTGCTTAATGGGCAGAGCAGTGTGAAATGTTGCGAACCTGCTGCTTCACAGCTGAAACAGTTGAAGTTATACTTCAGGTATATACCCTGCTGTACTGCAGTAATGAGGGCCTACACTGCTGAAATGGGCCCACACAAGTCTACACAGGGGGAAAGGCACTGGATCCCTTATGCATGTGCCTAGGCAAAGGAGCTGGGCTTACCCTGAATTCCTGGCTTAGGAGAACTGGCAGATTATTTTTTCCTGATTTGTTTATTTGTTCACTCTCCAAGGCTGGGAGAATGACTCAGGTGTGTGATGCGTCCTACTTCTGGCTCAGGGGACTTGGCAATTGCTGAAGTTCAGTACCCGGTGCAGAGCAGGGAGCAGACAGGTAAATGGGAGACAGGTTTTTCCCTAAGGGGGGTGTTTTTGATCCCCACGGTAGACCAGATGTAAGTACTTATCTTTTGCCGATTGAGGGCTGCTTGGCACCGGTTCTGGATGGCCAAGTAGACTCTGTGCTGCTAAGTCTCTCCTGATGTGGAAAATGCCTCCTGAGCCCTACAGCTTGCCTGAGTCACCACTCGCCCCAGAGCTAATCAGTCTGAAGGACTCAGGTTCCTGCCAGGTCAGGTGTGGCAACTCCTCACTGCTTCAGAACCATCTCTCCCTCCCCCACCACTCAGTCAGGTTCCTCTACTTTGCCTTTAATGTTCAGGGCTCCTAGATTGTCATATATAATCGATTCACTTGTTTTTTGGGGTCTTTTTTGTAAGAGGGAACACCAGAAACATCTGACTACTCTACCATCTTGGCCCCATCCCCCTACAACAATCACAGTTAACCCTGTTAACAATCAACACTAGCAGATGAATCATATCATCCTATCATCATCGCCCCCCACCGTCTCTTCCCCAGACCTATCAGGGAAAGAGGAATATATTCAATGGGAATCTTCCCTTGTCCCCCTCATTTAAAGTAAGTACACTCAAGAAAGCACGTAAGCCAGCCAATTCATGCCTTTTTCCTCTTCTCATTTTAGACAGCCAATGTTTAAATTGCCCATCCCTATCAAACCAGTACTCTGAGGAGACAAGTATGTTTCTTGGTATGGAAGCATTTTCTGTTCCAGTTGGAACTTTAAGCCTCTGCATCCATAAGAAAAGTCCAGTCCAGAGCAAGCCATTAGATTGAAACAAGCTACACCAGCTGATGGTGTCAAACACCTTTCTCTTCATTCGGTGGAGTTCTGGTCAGCTCATCCATAGCCATCCAAACTAGGTCACAATTGGTAGCAGCCTCAGGGTCAAGAGTTTACACACACCTCCTGGCACTTCAGACAGCCCCTTCACACACTCTTATGCCTAGACCCTTGGGCTAGGTCAACAGGTTCTACCCCAAAATTCAGGAATCCACACACAGCTCCCTTTTTCTGATCAGCCAGCATTTCCTCTTTTTCTCATCCCTAGGCCCTGTGGGCTAGGTCAATGAGTGTCAATGGAACATGTTCAAACTCAACTGTCGCTTCATTATTGCACTTCCCCCACCTCCATTCATTGAATGTACCCAGGTGGTTACCACAAAGGAGCAGGCCAAGGTGTCTACTCGCTAGTTCCTTCTAAGTTCCAGTCCTGAGATAGGGTTCCATCTGAAGGGCACTGACTTCCTGCCTTGATGCATCCAATAGCAAACTGCTTGCTCAAAATTCAAAAGCAAGAGTCACTTTTTTTTTCATTCTGCAGGTCCTGCCTTCAAATGCAAACCTCCAGTTCTCTCAGCAGTTCTGGGTCATTCTGCACGTCTTTTCAAATGTAAAATCTAGGTGGAGGTCAGGTTTTCAACCTAAGCCCCCAATTTATACACAGGGCTACTGCATTCAAACCAACAGCCTGTGTTTCCCTCAAGCAAATCCTAGTTCCCCTTTTAGATATCAAATCAAGTATTGGATGGAGATGGAATGCACGCTTTCTGTAATCTATAATACCCAATATTCATTTCTGTCATACATTTCGGTCTGTTTTACAACACTAGGTAGGAGAAACATTCAATATCCATAGTACATTCAATTAAACACATAATCCTAAGCACATAACCCTTTTTAAAACATTCCAGTTTTGTCTTCACTTCTCCTCACCTTAACTATCTTTCCATATATATTCATATGGCCTTGGTCCTCTGGCTGGGTGGAAGCAGTAGACTCTGGTCCCCTATCAATCATCCTGCTTACCGGGACTGGCTTTGGACCCAAGCCACTTCCGCTGGGGCTTTTGTCCCCTCAGCTGCAGCATAAACTTCCCTTTAGCCATTACAGGTAACAACAGCCGAAGTAACCATCTAAGAATCAAAAGTTTCACTTCCCAAGCCCCTTTGTTCTTTCCCTTACAAAGCCCCATTCTCTTGTGAGTCTGGAGCCATTGCAACAAATCCTGCTTCTGATGCCAACTGTAAAAATGGTGTGGGGGTGATGTCTGACCTCCTCTAACTTCACAAGGGGGAAGGAGAATCAAGATCAAGGCTGATTTCTATGAAGCAGGCGTCAGACATGTCTCCTCTCTCCGCTATCTTTACCAGTTCTGACACCAACCCTCCCTCCCATGGCACTCTCTATTTCTTTGCTGGGTTTGATAATTCATTGCAATTAGGGAAGTAGCAGATTACAATTCAGGCTCAGGAACACTCAAGGATACAGTCGTTCCATCAGGACAGCCAATTCCCAACCTTGCTCATAGGCATGCCTCTCCCTTGCCCTCAGTCTCTGCCCAAAGGCATTCAGCTTTCTTACTCCATGGGCCGGAAGCCCACTGTGCCATCTTCTGTGTGTCTCTTCTGCAGGTCTCTCCTATGGGTTTCTCCTTCTTTGATGGTGGTGGGCTCTTCGTTTTACCACCTCTGGGGTGGCTCATTTCAAGCCCAGCAAGATGGCAAAACTGACTGATCCCCTTGGTAGGCCACAATTATCCTATCACATGGTCCTGCCCAATCACTCGAGTGGGAGTTACAAGACCATGGCTAGAAAGGCCACGCAAAAGTGATCCACCACACTGCAAGTATGCCATAAGATCCTAAAATGTTTTTCTATATGTATACACTCTTAAAAAACTCATATGAAAAGGCACAAAGAGAGGTATATGAGAATTTTCTTAGCCGTAGCTGAACTCAATCTAAATATCTATCAATATATATATTTTGATCTATTTATATTTATACAAGAAAAAGTAATGAATAAAGCAAGTCACGTAAGAATATATAGATTGGGAAACTATATAAATATTAACGATGTATAACACAATGCAATATATATTTTCATGAATGCAAACACGTATTTAAAACTTTAAAGACAAACAAGGGGAAGATATACAGTAATTCAGGGAAAAATTATGGTTTGGGAACAAAAAGTATTTGCTATGAAAAAGGTTGAAATTGGTTTTGCTAATGTTAATTTCAGTAGTGCCTGTTATATTACTGTATATCTGAAGAACATTTTAAAACCTACTTGTCTTGTATGTTGACAGTTAAAGAAACTGAGGACCAGAGAGGTAAGTGGCCTACATTGCCACATAGCTTACTGCTAGTAGAGATGAGAACAGGCCATCTGACTTGTCCATGCCACTTTCCACTTATCAAAGGAACTCACATAATTTGTCATGTGTCATGGATTGAATTGTGTTCTTCAAAAATATGTGTATCAATTTGGCTGGGCCATGATTCCCAGTATTATGTGATTATCCATCATTTTTCCTGTGTTGTAAATCCTATCACAGTGATGTTAATGAGATGGATTATCCTCAGTTATGTTGATGAGATCTAAAAGATTAGACTGTGTCTTAAGCCAATCTCTTTTGAGATATAAAAAAGAGAAGAAAGCAGAGAGCCAGAAGGACCTCATACCATCAAGAAAGCAGTGCCAGGAGCAGAGTGCATCCTTTGGACTTTGGGTTCCTACACAGAGAAGCTCTTAGACCGGGGGAAGATTGATGACAAGGAACTTCCTCCAGAGCCAACAGAGAGAGAAAGACTTCCCTTGGAGTTGGCACCTTGAATTTGGACTTGTAGCTTACTAACTAGACTTTGGGAGAATAAATTTCTGTTTGCTAAAGCCGTCCACTTGTGATATTTCTGTTATAGCAGCACTAGATAACTAAGACAGCATACAATAAAAAACATAACTTGGTATCCTGAACTCATTATGAGATACTTATTAGGTAGGTGTGTCAGGTTGGGTTCTCTAGAGAAACGAAATCAGTGAAGTATATATATGTGCTTCACATATGTGTGTGTAGAGACAGAGCGAGACATATTTATATTAATGTATCAAAGAAATGTCTCACGCTGTTGTAGAAGCTGGAAAATCCCAAGTTCATGGGTCAGGCTGGAAGCTTCTCTTGACTCACATAGCTGCAGGGGCTGGCAAACCCAAGATCAGCGGGTGAGACAGCAGACCTTTGTCTCACAGGCTGTGGAGGCTGATGAATGGATTAGCAGGTAAACTTCTAGCTCAAGTCCCAAGAACCAGAGGTCAGATTAATAGGAGCTAGCTGCAGAATCTAGAGTGAGAAAAGCCTGTGAGCTTTGCCACAAAGTCCACATATACTGGATGCAGACCACACCCCCAAGGAAACTCCCTTTCAACTGATTGGCTGCTCATAGCAGATCTCATCATGGAGGTGATTACATTATAGCAGATCTCATTATGGAGGTGATTACATCATTACATAGCTGCCAAACTACATCATAACTGCCAAACCACTGAGAATGGTGGTCCAGCCAAGTTGAAACACAACCTTAATCATTGTGGTAGGGTATAGTGGGTAGGAGTCATGGATGTAACAAGTTAAGTTTACACACTTAAGAGAGAACTTAAGTGTGGAAGAGATTTAGCAACTTCTTGCTAGACCATGCAACAGAGAGTCCCACTAGAACATCTTTCCTAGACAAAATCCTAGTCAGTCAGAAACAGTGTTGTAGACTCTGCTAGATTGTTGATCCAAACACTGGGACATTATTGGAGTTCTCTGTAATGTCTCTAAGTAACATTGGAGAACACTTACAATGAGCCACTTGGGGAATTTGGAATATTTCAGTTTACCTTCTTTCATAATGCTTAATGACTTAGAACTTTAAACAAGTTTTTTTTGTCAGCCTATTAGTCTTCATGGTAGAAATATGTTTCTAGTTTTCTGGACATTAATTTAGGACAAAAGAAATGTGATGCTGATCAAGGCACACCAGGTTTCACTCCTATGAATTATTCTATATAGTGCAATACTTCTGTTGGCATTTAATAGACATGAGATATTGGGTCTCGGGAAGAGATTAAAGGGAAATGGGTGAGACTTGACAAAGATCAAAGATATTTGGAGGAGGCGAGATTAATTAAAGTGGGGTATTCCCACACTTTTTTGAGGGGGATAGGAAAAGGTTTTACTTGGATTTTCTCATCCAAAGGTAGAGCAGGATCATATTAAATTTTAACCATGACAAAGATAAATAGGAGGACTGACTACTTTTGTCCAATTGTTTCTCAATTGGACCTGCTACTGGCTATATCATAATAATAATTTATTTATTTATTATTAGTTTTTAAATCACATGAAGTCTATCTCTGATTCATTCATTCATTCCTTTTTTTATTATATTTTAGGCGATAAATTACAGCTCAAGTTAATTTCTCATACAAAAATTTATACATGTATTGTTTTGTGACATTAGTTGCAATCCCCACAATGTGACAGCACACTCCTCCTTTCCACCCCAGGTTCCCTGTGTCCATTCAACCTGTTCCTGTCCCTTCCTGCCTTTTCATCCTGTCTCTGGACAGGAGCTGTCCATTTGGTCTCATGTATCTGATTGAACCTAAGAAGTACTCATGACATTGGTAACCAATGTCACAAAACAGTATGTGTACTAATCGTTTAATGAGAAGGTAGTTTGTTCTGTAAACCTTCATCTAAAGTACAATTAAAAAAAAAGTACTCTCCTCACATGTATTATTTTTTGCTTTATACTCCTGTCTAATCTTTGTCTGAAGTGTAGGCTTTGGGAATGGCTTCTGTTCTGAGTTAACAGAGCTTCCAGGGGCCATAGTTTCAGGAATACCCTTTTTTTCAAATATGAAGATTCCTGAAAACTTCAGGGGTGAATCATTTATTTGGACTGAAGGTGAGGCTCAGACATTTTCACTAATAAAATATTCCCAGGCAATTTTGATGGTAGGACAATCATGAGAATTACTGTTTTACTCTTTCTGATTATTTTCAAATCATGAAAACATTGAATCACCAGGGATGGAACAGAGGTTGTGATACCATAATGTCTTGTTATGAAAATAGGATTGCTCCAACAGCAGGATAAGTAACACAAGATGTGCACCTTCAGATTCCTTGACTCAGGTTTCCGAGAGCAAGAGCTAACAATTTATTTCCAGAATGCCATCCTTAGGGTCTACCCTCCTCCTCTCTGTCTATACTGTGAACTATCACATGGACACAAAGCACCTAGGGTGCTGGTCAATATCCAAGTTTGGAAGAAAGCAAAACCCACAATTAGTGAAGCCAACCAGTATTTTTCAGCACTTCTAATGATAGAACACTTTTATGAAGACTTGAAAGATTTTAACACATACTGTACACCTGGTGCATTCCAGATGAGCAGACTTTGTGTGCTTAGAAGTGAGCAGGAAGATGTGCTGCATTGAATTTTATTGATTTTCCTCTTTGCTTGTATAGTTTTATGATGTTCCATTTTCTCTTTCTCTTGGTTTGTAAATTATGGTCTCAGTTATTTATTTTCTTCCCTCATTTTACATTTAAAACGTATATGTAACATTGCATCAATTTTTGATGCCACAGGGGAAAGGGATGAGTGGATTCTTTGGCCACAAAAAGATGGTCAACTTATAGAGGAGTTAATTCTTTTCCTTTTTAGGTTCCCCTCTAGTTCTCTTCCATTTTCATCTCGCATTTTTTGAATGTATTTATAATTTTCATCTCATCACTTTCTGATTTTTAGCACTGAAACTTCACTTTCAGAGATTATATATTGATAGCTCAGATTTTTTTGTTGTTACTGTTGTTTATATTCTATAACAGGTCCTTTGGTTGTGACCAGTTTCCTTCTAAACTTTTTGATATAGCTCATTTAGTTACAAGACTAAACTACTGAATTAAAACAGAAATAAGGCTTTTATCTGTGGAAGCTTGATAATTGATGAGGATCAAATTCGCTAATGAATCTATTTGCTGGTCTTTGCTCAGTTCATATTGTGATTTTAATTAGAATACTATGCTTTATTGTTCCACAAAGTACCTTTCTTTCAATAATCTCAAAGTTTCAGATATACCAGCCAATTAAATGTTGAAGTCATGTTTGGGCTCATGGCCCATGGCACAGAGTCATTCTCTAATTTTGCTAGTTTCATTCAGTATATGGTAAATTAACATGATAGATCAGAGAATGACAATGTATGGGTCATTGCTGGCTCCAAAGCTAGAATCAAATTGAATATTAGTCTCTTTGTTAAAGAAAATGATTTAAATACATAAAGGAGAAACCAAAAAGAGAGGTTCTTCTTGTCAACTGTTAATCATATGAGCTTCTGTAAAAGTTATCCCTCATTACATCAGTATTCCCAGATTTCAGACATTCCCATAATATCATCATAAATTTCCCTTTATCACATACCACCTATGGTATTATACACCCACTCCACACTTATCAACATGGTTAGTTTCCAAAGACCAGGTTGTTATGCAAAAATTGGTGTTAAGTGAAAATGGAGGATGGCCACATCAGATCACAAAATGGAGAATGTCTACATCATTACGTAACTGTCTAATTACATCATCACATAATGGCCAAATTACAGGCATACCTCCCTTTATTGTGCTTTGCTTTATTGTGCTTTGCAGATATTATGTTTTTTACAGATTGAAGGTTTGTAGCAATCCTTCATCGAGTAAGTCTGTCAAATCCATTTTTTACAAAGCATGTGCTCATTTCTCGTCTCTGTGTCACATTTTGGTAATTCTCACAATATTTCAAACTTTTTCATTATTCTCATATCTGTTATGGTGATCTGTGATCAGTGATCTTTGACGATCTAAGATGATGAACTTAATCGATAAATGTTGTGTGTGTTCTGACTGCTCCACTGACCAGCTGTTCTCCCATCTCTCTCCCTCTTCTTGGGCCTCCAAATTCCCTGAGACATGACAATATTGTAATTAGGCCAGTCAATAACCCTATAATGGCCTCCAAGTGTTCAAGTGAAAGGAAGAGTTGTACATCTCTCATTTTAAATCAAAAGCTAGAAATAATTAAGCTTAGTGAGGAAGGCGTGTCTAAAGGTTAGATAGGCCAAAAGCTAGGCTTCTTGCACCAAACAGTTAGCCAAGTTGTGAATGCAAAGGAAAAGTTCTTGAAGGAAATTAAAAGTGATACTCTAGTGAATAAACAAATGATAAGAAAGTGAAACAGCTTTATTGCTGATACGGAGAAAGTTTTAGTGGTTTTGACAGAAGATCAAACAGCCACACCATTCCCTTAAGCCAAAGCCTAATCCAGAGGAAGACCTTAACTCTCTTCAATTCTGTGAAGGTTAAGAGAGGCAAGGAAGCTGCAGAAGGAAAGTTTGAAGCTAGCAGAGGTTGTTTCACGAAGTTTAAGGGAAGAAGCTGTCTATACAACATAAAAGTTGAAAATGAAGCAGCAAGTGCTGATGTAGAAGCTGCAGCATGTTATCCAGAAGATCTAGCCATGATAATTGATGAAGGTGGCTACACTAAACAACAGATTTTCAATGTAAAATATAAAACAACCTTATATTGGAAGAAGATGTCATCTAGGACTTTCATAGCTGGAGAGGAGAAGTCAATGCCTGGCTTCAAAGCTTCAAAGGATGGGCTGACTTTTGTTAGTGACCAATGCAGCTGGTGACTTTAAGTCGAAGCCAATACTCCTTCGCCTTTCCCAAAATCCTAGGTCCCTCAAGAATTATGCTAAATCTACTCTGCCTGTGCTCTATAAACGGAACAACAAAGCCTGGATGACAGCACATCTGTTTACAAACATGGTTTACTGAATATTTTAAGCCCACTGTTGAGACCTACTGTCCAGAAAAAAAGGATTCCTTTCAAAATATTACTGCTCATTGACAATGCACCTGGTCACCCAAGATCCCTAATGGAGATTCACAAGAAGATAAATGTTGTTTTCATGCCTGCTAAGACAACATCTATACTGCAGCCCATAGATCAAGGAGTAATTTCAACCTTTAAGTCTTATTATTTAAGAAATACATTTTGTAAGGCTATAGCTGCCATAGATTGTGATTCCTCCAATGGATCTGGGCAAAGTAAATTGAAAATCTTCTGGAAAAGGTTCACCATTCTATATGCCATTAAGAACATTCACAATTCATGAGAGGAGGTCAAAATAACCACGTTAACAGGAGTTTAGAAGAAGTTGATTCCAACCCTCATGGATGACTTTGAAGGGTTCAAGGCTTTAGTGGAGGAAGTAACTATAGATGTGGTGGAAATAGCAAGAGAACTAGAATTAAAAGTGGAGTTTGAAGATGTGACTGAATTGCTACAATCTCTTAATAAAACTTTAACAGGTGAGGAGTTGCTTCTTATGGATGAGCAAAGAAAGTGGTTTCTTTAGATGGAAGCTACTCCTGGTGAAGGTGCTGTGAACATTGCTGAAATGACAATGAAGTATTCAGAATATTACATAAACTTAGTTGATAAAGCAGTGGCAGGGTTTGAGAGGATTGACTCCAATTTTGGGAGTAGTTCTACTGTGGGTAAAATGTTATCAAACAGCACTGCATGCTACAGAGAAATCTTTCGTGAAAGGAAGAGTCAACTGATGCAACAAACTTCATCATTGTCTTATTTTAAGAAATTGCCACTGTCACCCTAACCTTCAGCAACCACCACCCTGATAGTCAGCAGCCATCAACATCGAGGCAAAACCCTCCACCAGCAAAAGATTATGACTTCCTGAAGGCTCAGATGATGGTTAGTATTTTTTAGTAATAAAGTATTTTTAAATTAAGGTATTTTTATACACATAATTCTATTTCACACTTAATAGACTACAGTATAGTGCAACATAATTTTATATGCACTGGGAAACCAAAAAAGTTCATGTGACTCACTTTATTGTGATGTTCAATTTATTGCAGTAATCTGGAACCAAACCAGCAATATCTCTGAGGTATACCTGTACATCATTACATAACTGCCAAACCACTGAGAATCATGACCTTGCCAAGTTGACACATAACCTTAACCATCACAGTCAGCATTATTCTTGCAGTGCACCTGTGCATTCCTTACTGCCAGACATACCTATTAGGAAAATAGTCAGATAGTAGATTTTTTACTATGGTTGTAAATAGAAAATGTCAGACAACGAGATAGTCAATAGTGAGGAGTAGGTGTAATTAATTAGGTGGAGTCACATATCATTTTTGTAGGTAAAAAATGTTGAATATTAAGAATTGCATATAGTTCAACCTAGTAATTTTTTTAATTGTGCTTTAGATGAAGATTTACAGAGTAAATTCTCATTAAATGATTGTCAGGGATTGTATTATGTCCCCCCTCCAAAATATCTGTCAATTTGACTAGACCATGATTCCCAGAATAGTGTGATTATCCACCATTTTGTCATCTGATGTGATTTTCCTATGTGTTGTAAATCCTATCTCTATGATGTTATTGAGGTGGGATTAGCAGCAGTTATGTTAACGAGGCAAGACTCAATCTACAAGATTCGGTTGTGTCTTAAGGCAATCTCTTTTGAGATATAAAAGAGAGAAGCAAGCAGAGAGACAGGGGGACCTCGCATCACCAAGAAACAAGATCCAAGAGAATAGCGGTACATTGGACCCAGGGTTCCTGCGTGGAGAAGCTCCTAGACCAAGGGAATATTGATGACAAGTACCGTTCTCCAGAGCCGACAGGAAAAAAAGCCTTCGGCTGGAACTGGCACCCTGAATACAGACTTCTAGCCTCCTAGACCGTGAGAGTATAAATTTCTTTTTGTTAAAGCCATCCACTTGTATTTCTGTTATAACAGGACTAGATAACTAAGACAACAATTAATACACATATTGTTTTGCAACATTGATTGCCAACCTTGCAACTTGTCAACACACTCCTCTTCTTGACCTTGGGTTCCCCATTTCCATTCATATAGCTTTTCTGTCCCCTCCTGCCTTCTCATCCTTGCTCCTGGGCTGGTGTGCCCATTTAGTCTCATATACATGGTTGAGGTATATTATTGTTTGTTTTATGGGCTTGTCTAATCTTTGCCTGAAGGGTGACCCTCAGGAGTGACTTCAGTACTGAGTTAAAAGGGTGTCCAGGGACAATAATCTCAGGGTTGTTCCAGTTTCTGTCAGAGTACTAATTCTGGTCTTTTTTTGTGAGTTAGAAATTTGTTCTACATTTATCTCCAGCACTGTCTAGGACCCTCTATTGTGATCCCTATAAGAACAATGAGAGATGGTAGTCAGGCACCATCTACTTGTGGTGGACTCAGTCAGTGGAAGTGGTGGTAATTATGATCCATTAGTCCTTTGGACTAATCTTTCCCTTGCGTCTTTGATTTTCTTCATTCTCCCTTGCTTCAGACGGGGTGAGATCAGTGGAGTATCTTAATGGCCACTCACAAGCTTTTAACAACCCAGACACTACTCACCAAAGGAGAAATTAAAATCAATGTAAAATTGAAAATACGAGTAATCTGAAAATGACTTAAAAATAAATATGGTTAAGATTCTCAAATAAATAAAATCTTTTCTAATGAAAAAGAAAATAATATAACAAAAACTGCCATAAATGAATTGACAAAAGCTTAAAAATAAAAATATGGTCATTAAAAATTTTTTAATCTCAATGTAGAGCACATATTTTAGTTTGACACTGTTGAAAAGAGATTTAATTAAATGAAAGGAAGTACTGAGGAATTCAACCAAAATCCAAGACAGAGATAAAAGATGAAAATGCAGTTAAAAGATGTGGAAACAAACCAATGAAATGGATTTGTAATTTTTCAAAGTTACCTATAGAAATTACAAGGTTCAAACATTATTATGAGCTAATTTTACTGGAAATTTAAGTAAAATATATTCTGTACTTTAAATAAAATATTTATTAAAATATAAAAGTGGTAAAATGATAACTCATAGATATCAAAACTAGGAAAGGATAGTACATAGAACACATATTATATATATATATATATCATATAAGAGCATGAGAATGAGCACACTTAAAACAGTTTCAAGAATTCTAAATTCAGTTAATAAATCACATGCAAAAATGTGTACAATGTGTTAAACATAGTTGTACAGAAGTAAAACTTTGTTAACCCGATAAAGAATATCTCTAAAAATATATGACAAATACAATGACTTACCCCTATGTGTCTGTCAGTTTGCGTACTGTGGGGGCTTGCATGTTGCTGTGTTGCTGGAAGCTATGCCACTGATGTTCGGATACCAGCAGGCTCACCCATGGCAGACAGGTTTCAGCTGAGCTTCCAGACTAAGATGGACTAGGAAGAAGGATCCGGCAGTCTAATTCTGAAAAGAATTAGCCAGTGAAAATTTTATGAACAGCAGCAGAACATTGTCTGATACTGGGCCAGAAGATGAGCCCCCCTGGTTGGAAGGCACTCGAAAGATGATTGGGAAAGAGCTGCCTCCTCAAAGTAGAGTTGACCTTAATGAGGTGGATGGAGTCAAGCTTTCCAGACCTTTATTTCCTGGTGTGGCACTACTCAAAGTGAGAAGAAATAGCTGCAAACATCCATTAACAATCGGAACGTGGAATGTATGAAGTATGAATCTAGGAAAATTGGAAATCGTCAGAAATAAAGTGGAACACATAAACACCGATATCCTAGGCATTAGTGAGCTGAAATGAACTGGCCATTTTGAATCTGACAATCATATGGTCTACTATGCTGGGAGTGACAAGTTGAGGAGGAATGGCATTGCATTCATAGTCAAAAAGAACATTTCAGGATCTATCATGAAGTACAATGCTGTCAGGGATGGGATAATATCCATACCCCTATAAGGAAGACCAGTTAATATAACTATTATTCAAATTTATGCACCAATCACTAAGGCCAGAGATGAAGAAATTGAAGATTTTTACCAGCTTGTGCAGTGTGAAATTGATTGAGTATGCAATCATGATACAGTGATAATTACTGATGATTGGAATGTGAAAGTTGTAAATGAAGAAAGATCAGTAGTTGGAAAATATGGCCTTGGTGACAGAAACAATGCTGGAGATAGCATGATAGAATTTTGCAAGACCAATGATTTCTTCATTGCAAATACCTTTTTATCACCAACATAAATGGCAACTATACACATGGACCTAGCCAGATGGAATACACAGGAATCAAATCGATTACAGCTGTGGAAAGAGACAATGGAAAAGCTCAATATCATCACTCAGAACAAGGCCGGGGCCAGTTGCAGAACAGATCATCAATTGCTCACAGGTAGTTCAAGTTGAAACTGAATAAAATTAGAATAATTCCAGGACAGCCAAAGTACGACCTTGAGTATATCCCACCTGAATTTAGAGACAATCTCAAGAATAGATTTGACACGTTGAACACTAATGACTGAAGACTAGATGAGTTGTGGAATGACATCAAGGACATCATGCGGGTCATTAAAGACAGGAAAGACAGAAAAGATGAAAATGGATGTCAGAAGAGACTCTGAAACTTGGTCTTGAACATCGAGTAGCTAAAGCAAAAAGAAGAAATGCTGAAGTAAAAGAACTGACCAGAAGATTTCAAAGGGCTGCTCGAGAAGAAAAAGAAAAGTATTATGACGACACGTGCAAAGAGCTGGTGATAGAAAACCAAAAGGGAAGAATATGCTCGGCATTTCTCAAGCTGAAAGAACTGAAGAAAAAATTCAAAGAATGGGAATTTCAGGACACATAATTGTGCTCATGAGGAACCTGTACATAGATCAAGAGGCGGTTGTTCAGACAGAACAAGGGGATACTGCATGGTCTAAATTCAGGAAAGGCATGCTTCAGGGTTGTATCCTTTCACCATACCTATTCACTCTGTATGCTGAGCAAATAATCAGAGACACTGGACTATATGAAGAAGAATGGGGCATCAGGATTGGAGGAAGACTCATTAACAACCTGTGATAGGCAGATGACACAACTTTGCTTGCTGAAAGTGAAAAAGACTTAAAGCACTTACTGATGAAGATCAAAGACCACAGCCTTCAGCATGGATTACACCTCCACATAAAGAAAACAAAAATCCTCACAACTGGACCAATAAGCAACATCATGATAAACGGAGAAAAGGCTGAAGTTGTCAAAAATTTCATTTTACTTGGATCCACAATCAACATCCATGGAAACAGCAGTCAAGAAATCAAAAGATGCATTGCATTGTGCAAATCTGCTGCAAAAGACCTCTTTAAAGTGTTGAAAGCCAAAGATGTCACCTCGAAGACTGAGGTGTGCCTCATCGAAGCCATGGTATTTTCAATCGTATCAAATGCATGGGAAAGCTGGACAATGAATAAGAAAGACCGAAGAAGAACTGACACCTTTGAGTTGCAGTGCTGGTGAAGAATATCGAATATACCACGGACTGCCAAAAGAATGAACACATCTATCTTGGAAGAGGTACAACCAGAATGCTCCTTAGAAGCAAAGATGGCGAGACTACATCTTACATACTTTGGACATGTTATCAGGAGGGATCAGTTCCTGGAGAAGGACGTCATGCTTGGTAAAGCACAGCATCAGTGAAAAAGAAGAAGACCCTCCACGAGATGGATTGACACAGTGGCTGCAACAATTGGCTCAAGCATAACAACGATTGTGAGGATGGCGCAAGTCCGGGCAATGTTTCGTTCTGTGGTACATAGGGTCGCTATGAGTTGGAACTGACTGGACGGCACCTAACAACATAATGGCTTAATGGTTATTAAAGTAAAAAAAATAAGAAAAAATTACTTTTCTGATTATAAATATTCAACATTATATTGAGCACCTAGGCAATGTAATTAGGAAAGAAAATAAATAAACAGTATATAAAAAGACCAAATACAATGATAGAAAAGAAGAGACAAAATATATTTGTTATACAAGATATAAGGAGCTCTGGTTTCCCAGTGGTTAAAGCTCCCAGCTGCTAACCGAAAAGTTGGCGGTTCAAACCAACCAGCCACTCCAGGGGGGAAAAGATGTGGCAGTCTGCTTCCATGAAGATTTACAGCCTTGGAAACCCTATGGGGCAGTTCTACTCTGTCCTATAAGGTCGCTACAATTCAGAAACAACTCAACTGCAGTAGATTTTTTTTTTAATACAAGATATAGTTACAAACATACAAATCTATGAAAATTGTCAAACTATCATAACCAAAAAAGGGTTCAATAAAGTTGCTGCATATAGAATCAAACAAAAGTCAAGAGCATTCTTACAGACCTATAATTAAAAAAACAAACATTGCCACTGAGTACATTCAGACTCATAGCGACCCTATGGGACAGAGTAGAACTGCCACATAAGGTTTCCAAGGAGCAGCTAGTGGATTCAAACTGCTGACCTTTTGGTTAGCAGCCGAGCTCTTTAACCACTGTGCCACCAGGGCTCCATAGTCCTATAATAGTTAAAGAGAAAATATAATAGAGAAAATTACATCTACGTTAGTGATAACTATTCATTATTACTATAAAGATTTTTAAAAAGGTGCAAACTGTACTGAACGATGTTAGAAATCATTTTGAAGTATAGAAAAAAAGCACCTAAATATATGACAAATAAACCATTTTTAAAAGAGATGTCTATAAAATAATCCATTTATCTACATTATTCTTTAAATTTAATACAATTCCAAATAAAATACATTTAGGCTTGTCTTGGAAATTGACAAACTGGTGTTAAAATTCATATGAAATATGAAGTCCCACAAATAACAAAAAACACAAAGGGTGGCTTGCTTTAACAGATTATCAATGTTATGTAACTATAGTAGTTAAAGAAGTCCCTGAGTAGTGCAAATGGTTAATGCGCTCAGCTACTAACTGTAAGGCTGGAAGTACAAATTCACTCAGACGTGCCTTGGAAGAAAGGTCTGGCAATAACCTCAAACGCCAGGACTTAGTTAAAGTGTCTTTCTTTTCCATTCAGCCTATTCAAAATACCTCAATTTTATTTCCTGTTATACATTGTCTCACACTGACCTTTCCAGTGATGTTCTGCCCAAACTCCCTGTGAGCAAGTATTTCCCATCCTGTTTTCATCAATACTGGCTATGCAATTACTTAGGTGCAAGGCACCTGCCTCTTAAGGAAAGTTTTTCTTTTCTTTTAATTATACTTCAGGTGAAGGTTTACAGGACAAATAGTTTCTCATTAAACAGTAGTACACACTGTTTTATGACATTGGTTAACAACCCCACGACATGTCAACCCTCTCGCTTCTCTACCTTTTTTTTTTT
>NW_004443970.1:11610730-11613716 GCF_000243295.1 Trichechus manatus latirostris
TTTTGTTTTATGGGGCTGTTCAAACCCCGGCTGAACGGTGAACCTCGGAAGTGACTTCACCACTGAGTTAAAGGGTGTGTGGGGGCCATACTCTCGGGGTTTCTCCAGTCTCTTTTAGACCAGTAAATCTGGTCGTTTTTTTGTGAGTTAGAATTTTCTTCTACATCCTTCTCCACCTCTGTCCAGAACACTCAGTTGTGATCCCTGTCAGAGCAGTCAGTGGTGATAGCCGGGGACCATCTAGTTGTACTGGACTCAGTTTGGTGGAGTCCTTGGTAGCCATGGTCCATTAGTCCTTTGGACTAATCTTTTCCTTGTATCCTGTTCTCTTCATTCTCCCTTGCTTCTGAAGAGAAGTTTTTCTTTTCTTAAGCAATTAACTAGTTCATAGCCCATTTAAGACCAGGTAGTAGGGAGAGACTTGAATCTGTGGAGAACACACACAGACTAAGGTGAAAACTTCCATAGTTTCTTCCCTGGCCCTAAGTTGAGAATGACATTTGGGACAGCCAACTAATGCAGTCTACCTAGATCTCTTACTAACTGCTTAAATCTATAACCTCATTACTGCTTCAGTATCACTCTTTGAACTCAGCTGTCTTGTAGATTCAATACAGAAAATGCTGATCCTCTTCTTAGTGTCTTAATAACTGTATAGAGAATAATTATTTTCTTTATGATCAAGTCCTTAATTCACTCATGATGCCTTGGGAAAAACTAAACTCTGGTGGTAAACGCTAAAGCTCCATGCCTGTATAAGTTTCTCACCCTTGCCTTTTATTGTAGGACATCTGATGCCTGACTTTTGACAATACCCCCTCCCTACCACCAAACATCCATTTGAGGAGTCTGGTATGACACCTAGGCCTTTCTCTGACAATTGGGTATTTTCTGTGCCTTTCCTTAAGCTGCCTTTGTAGAATTTTACTCACACAAGAACAAAAATTCCATAAAATGCAGTCACCTACTATCGTCAAAAAAAAACAAAAAAAACAAAAAACAGGTGCCCTATGGCTTAAAATCTCTCACATAGTCCACAGCAGTTAAATGAGGTCCACTATTAGTCTGTTGCTGTTGTTAGGTGCCCTTGGGTTATTTCTGACCCATATTGACCCCATGTACCACAGAACCAAACACTGCCTGATCCTGTGCCATCTTTACAATCATTGCAGTGTTTGAGTCCATTGTTGCAGCCACTGTGTTAATCAGTCTCATTGAGGATCTTGCTCTATTTCCGTGACCCTCTACCTTATGAAGCATGATGTGTTTCTCCAGGAACTGGTCCCTCCTGATAACATGTCCAAAGTATGTGAGACTAAGTCTTGCCATCCTTGCTTCCAAGGAGCACTCTTGCTGTTCTTCTTCCAAGATAGGCTTACTCACTCTTTTGGCAGTCTGATGGAGGCCTTGGTAGCTGTGGTCCGTTAGTCCTTTGGACTAATCTTTTCCTTGTATCTTATTCTCTTCATTTTCCCTTGCTATCAAAGGGGTGAGACCAGTGGAGTATCTTAGATGGCTGTTCACAGGTTTTTAAGAACCCAGATGCTACTCACCAAGGTAGAATGTAGAAAATTGTCTTTATAAACTGTGTTATGCCAGTTGAGCTAGATGTTACCTGAGACCATGGTCCCCAGAGCCCTCCGCCCAGCAATTCAGTCCCTCAGGGAGTTTGGAAGTGTCTATGGAGTTTCCATGACCTTTCCTTGTACAAGTTGTGCTGGTTTCCCTAGTATGGTGTACTGTCTCACCCTTCATCAAAGTTACCACTTATCTATTGCCTATTTAGTATTCCCCCCCACCCCTCCCATCCCTCTTAACCAACAAAGATTGTTTCTTTTTGTGTGTAAACTTTTTCATCAGTTTTTACAATAGAGGTCTCATACAATAGTTGCCTTTTGTGATTGACTTATTTCACTCAACATAATGTCCTCCAGTTTCATCCTTGTTATGAGATGCTTCACAGATTCATCATTTTTCTTTATTGTTGCATAATACTCCATTGTCTGTATGTACCATAGTTTGTTTATCCATTCATCTGTTGATGGGCATCTAGGTTGTTTCAATCTTTTTGCTATTGTGAACAATGCTGCTATGAACATGGGTGTACATATGTTTATTCGAGTGATGACTCTTATTTCTCTAGGATATCTTCCTAGGAGTGGGATTGCTGGAACGTATGGTATTTCTATTTCTAGCTTTCTAAGGAAGTACCATATCAAGTTCCAAAATGGTTGTATCATTGTGCATTCCCACCAGCAGTGCATAAGTTTCCGATCTCCCCGCAGTCTCTCCAACATTTATTATTTCCAGTGTTTTTCACTCGTGCCAGTAATGCCGGGGTGAAACGGTATCTCATTGTGGTTTTAATTTGCCTTTTTCTAATGCCTACTGATCATGAGCATTTCCTCATGTGTCTGTTGGCCGCTTGAATCTCTTCTTTGGTGAACTGCCTGTTCGTTTCCTTTGCCTCTTTTTTAATTGGGTTGTTTGTCTTTCTTTGTAGTATTGGATTTTCTTGTAGATTTTAGAGATTAGACGTTTGTCTGACTTATAATGTAAAAAATGTGTTTCCCAGTCTGTAGGTTCTCTTTTTACTGTTTTGGTGAATTCTTTTGATGAGCATAAGTGTTTAATTTTTAGAAGATCCCAGTTATCTAGCTTATCTTCTGGAGTTTGCGCATTGTTGGTTATGGTTTGTATCCTCCTAATGCCATGTATTAGGGCCTCTAGCATTGATCCTATTTTTGATTCTATGAACTTTATAGTTTTGTATTTAAGTCTTTGATCCATTTTGAATTTGGATTTGTATATGGTGTGAGGTATGGGTCCTGTTTTTTGCAGATGGACATCTAGTTTTGCCAGCACCATTTCTTAAAAAGACTGTCTGTTCACCATTTTTTTTTTTTAATATTTTATTGTACTTCAGGTGAAGGCTTACAGAACAGATAGTTTCTCATGTAACAGTAACACACATGCTGTTTTATGA
>NW_004443970.1:11623448-11642531 GCF_000243295.1 Trichechus manatus latirostris
TTTCTATGTATAGTATCATATCATCTGCAAACAGGGACAGTTTAACTTCTTCATTACCAATTTGGATGTTCTTTATTTCTTTTCCTTGCTTTACTGCTCAAGCTAGGACTTCCAGCACAATGTTAAATAGGAGTGGAGAAAAAGGGCATCCTTGTCTTGTTCCCATTCTCAGGGGGAATGTTTTCAGCCTCTCTCCATTAAGAATGATGATGGCTGTTGGTTTTGCATAGATGTTCTTTATTATGTTGAGAAATATCCCTTCTATACCTATTTTACTGAGAGTTTTTATCAGGAATGGATGTTGGAATTTGTCAAATGCCTTTTCTTCATCAATTGAGATGATCAAGTGATTATTTTCGTTCCTTTTATTTATGTGGTGGATTACATTGATTGATTTTCTAATGTTGAACCATCGTTGCATACCTGATATGAATCCTACTTGGTTGTGGTTTATTATTTTTTTGATATGATGCTTAATTCTATTGGCTAGAATTTTGTTGAGAATTTTTGCATGTACATTCATGAGAGATATTGTTCTGTAATTTTCTTTTTTTGTGGTGTCTTTGCCTGGTTTTGGTGTCAGGGTTATGCTGGCTTCATAGAATTAATTCGGAAGTGTTGCTTCCTCTTCTGCGCTTTGAAATAGTTTGAGTAGTACTGGTACAACCTCTTTTCTGAATGTTTGGTAGAATTCCCCAGTGAAGCCATCTGGGCCAGGGTTTTTTTTGTTGGGGGTTCCTTCTTTGTCTTTTATGGCACATTTTGTTTAAAAGTCTATTTTATCTGAGATTACTATTGCCACTCCTACTCTTTTTAGGTAGCTGTTTGCTTGATATATTTTTTCTGTTCTTTGATTTTTAATAAATTTATGTCTTTTAGTAAATTTATGTTTCTAAGGTGTGTCTCTTGTAGACAGCGTATTGATGGATCTTGTTTTTTTATCCATTCTGTCACTCACCTTTTCTTTATGGGTGCTTTTAGGTCATTTACATTCAGAGTAATTATTGATAGGTCTGAGTTTATTGCTGTCATTTTGTAGTTCTTCTTCTTTTTTTTTGTGGTGGTGATGCTTTCTTTGTTCCTCTTACTCTCCTGTGCTGAATTCTTTTTTGTGTGGATTTTTTTTTCATTTCTTTTGTTTTTGTAGGTTCTGTTTTTACTGAAACTTTATGTTTTTCTTCTTTATTTTGATGAATAGGTTTGTTAACATTCTTTGTGGTTACCTTGAAATTTACCCTTATCTTCCTATGTTTGAACCAGTCTATTATTACTTGATATAACCTTGCCTTCCTCTCCATTAGAAGCTTCTATACCTACACTGTTTATTTCCTCTTTTATTGTTCTGATGCTGTTGTCATTTACAGTTGAAGCTTTATGGAACCCTGTTGCAAATCTTTTGGTTTTGGATAGTTCTGGAGAGTTCATTTCCTACATTGGTATCTGGCTGGTAGAATCCTGTGTCCTAGTTTAGCCGGTGGTCTGATGTTGTTTGTTCTCAGATTGAAGTACTCTGTTTAATCATTCTTGTAAGTTTGGTTTGGTTTTTACATAGTCCCGTAATTTCTGTTCATCTGGAAATGACCTAATTTCAGCATCATATTTGAACAAGAGTTTTGTAGGATATATTATTCTTGGCTGGCAATTTTTTTCTTTCAAGGTTTTATATATGTCATCCAATTGCTTTCTTGCCTGCATGGTTTCTGCCACATAATCTGAGCTTAGTCTTATTGTTTCTCCTCTGTATGTGACTTTTCGTTTTTCTCAACCTCCTCTCAGGATTCTTTGTTTCTCCTTGTTTTTAATGAGTGTGATTATGGTATGCCTTGGTGATTTTATTTTGGGGTCTATCCTATATGGGGTTCGTTGACCTTCTTGGATGGTCAGCTTTTCATCTTTCATGATATTGTGGAAGTTTTCTGTCAGCAGTTCTTCAATGATCCTCTCTGTTTTCTGTTTTCTCCCCTGTTCTGGAAGTCCGATCACTCACAGATTTTTGCTTTTGACTGTATCCCACATAATTCTCAGAGTTTCCTCATTCTTTTTTTTAATTTTTCCTCAGAGTTGTATCCAAGTGTTTGTCTTCAATTTCGCTGATCCTATCTTCCATCATTTCAAACCTGTTCCTCAGCCCTTCTATGACAGTGTCCATTTCTGAAATCTTGTTGCTTATATTTGGATTTATAATTGTTGTTTTTGTATGAATCCTAGTTGTGAATTTATTTTAGCATTTTGTTTCTGTATTATTTTCTTGAATTCTTCCATTTTTTTTTTTGTCGGTATTTTCCATGAATTTGTCTATTTTTTCCTTATTTTTGTCTGCTTTTTCCTTCACCTCTTGGATAATTCTGAGTATTAGAGATTTGAATTCCCTATCAGGTAGTTCTAGTGACTTTTTTCTACTGGAAAGTCATCTGGTGTTTTATTTTGGACCCCAACTGGAACAATCCTGTCCTTTTTTTGTATATATTTTGATATTGTCTGCTGTCTTCGGGGCATTCAGTGGTTAACTTTCTCATTTATTGATTGCAGATTTGTTTGTTTTGTCCCATTTTTTTGTTTTATTTGGTTATGTCTGAGCAGGCAGGCTGTGTGGTTTTTTTTTTTTGCTCATCTGTGGGCATGATACTTTTCACCTCCTTGTCCAATGGGCAGGTTCAGTCACTCAGGTATGGTACAGCAGGGCAGGTCCAGCTGAAGGGGAGTTGCTGGGATGGATTGTTTGTGGCAGATACTAGAGCCTACAGTGCAGGCCAGGAATCAATGCAGGGCAGCTTCCGGTAGGCTGTGCCTGTCCTGCTTGGGGTTGTGATGTTCAGTGCATTGTGCAGGTAGGCAGGAAGGAGGAGGGAAGTTGTGATGTGTGGATCTAAGATGGGTATGGGAAAGAGGAGAGAGAGGAGAGAGGAACAGTAGCCAAAAATATACACACAACCAAACGAAAGAGAGTGCTAAGGGAACTTGCTATTGGAGTGGAGAGATGAGAGACTGAGAAATGGAGAAAAACAAAAATAAAAAATAGGAAAAGGGTAAAAGAAAAAAAATGAATAAATAAAAATTAGAGAAAAAGAAAGAGAAGCCCCCATGGATTCTACTGGTCTGTCTGGTAGGACTAGTGAAGTTGTTCCCAGGCCATGAAGTACAGCCTGGCTAGAAGGGGTAGAGATGTCACACAGTGCCAGGTATTCAGGAGACAGGAAGAGTTGGTAAGTATAGAGAGATGAGAAACTAAAAATGAAGAAAGACAAAAAGGGAAAAATAGACAGAAGAAAACTAAACAAAGAGAAAAAAACCAAAAAAACAAAAACAAAAAGAAATTAAAAAAAAAAAAAAGAAGAAAGAAATGGCCCCAGGGATGTCACAGTGCATCTGCACAGAGTAAGGGAGTAGCTCCCAGTCCACGGAGTACTGCCCAGCCAGAAGGGTCTCCCAAGCTGAGAAAAAAAAAGAATACAAACAAACAAATATAAACAGAACAAATCAGAACAAACAAAGAAAAAAAGCACCAGGGGTCTCATCAGCGTGGTGGCCCTGGCCAGGAAGCAGTTTCACAGTGGAGTGGCGTTTCACAGCCTTTCAGGAAGAAGCAAAGATGGTGCACGGAGCCAGGTATTTGAGAGAAGGGGGGGGGAGCGGGGTTGGTGAGATGTATGGAAGAAATCAAAAGAAGCGGAAAAAAGCAACACCAGCAGCCAACAAATGGCACTCAGGGAGCTGGCGAGTGCAGGTGGGTGAAATCACAGTAGCTAGCACTGGGGTGAAGCTTGTGCTTCCAGGCCAAGAGACTGTGGCCGCAGGAAGCAGATGAGGCTGAGTGGGGGTGAAGAAGTTTGGGGGGTGGGAAAGCATATATCGCTGGTTACTAGTTGTTCTGTCTCCTGCTGGAAACTCCGTGAAGCTGCTTTCTTGTACCCGCTGTTCACCGATCTCCGGTAGGAGCCCAAGATGGCGGATCTGTGCTGCAGTAGCAGATAGGGGACCTCTGCATGTGTCTCTCCTCACTCTCTGTTCTCGGTCAGTTTCTTATTCCATTTGGTGCTTGGCTGAGTTCTTTACGTCTTCATTTGATGCGTAGGGTTTCAGTATTGATGTGTGTCTCTGTTTGACTTAGTTTTTCGGATCTTTGCTGTGGAGGGATGGTGTGGTGCTTCTGTCTATAGTGTCATGTTGTCCAGAAGTCTCATTTGATTTCTTGATTGCTGTTTCTATGGGCATTGATTGTGGATCCAACTAAAATGAAATCCTTGATAACTTCAATCTTTTCTCCGTTTATCATGATGTTGCTTTTCAGTCCAGTTGTGAGGATTTTTGTTTTCTTTATGTTGAGGTGTAATCCATACTGAAGGCTGTAGTCTTTGATTTCATTAATAATTGCTTCAAGTCCTCTTCACTTTCAGCAATCAAAATTATGTCATATGCATAATGCAGGTTGTTAGTGAGTCTTCCTGCAATCATGATTCAGTATTCTTCTTCATATATTTGCTCAGCATACAGATTGAATAAGTATGTTGAAAGAATACAATCATGATGCATACCTTTCCTGATTTTAAACCACACAATATCCACTTATTCTGGTTGAACAACTGCCTCTTGGTGTATTTACAGGTTCCACATGAGAACAGTTAAGTGTTCTGGAATTCCCATTCTTCTTAATCTTATCTGTAATTTTTTATGATCCACTAGTCAAATGCCTTTGTATAGTCAATAAAACATATGTAAACATCTTTCTTGTATTCTCTGCTTTCAGCCAAGATTCATCTGACTTCAGCAATGATATTAGTCTACCAATCACTAAAATATAAATGTTTTGTTGGCACTGTTGTCCTAGGTCCAAAGCCCCGAATCTTGGATTCACCAGGAGCCTCAACACATATGTATTTTGCTTAGCAAAATTCCATTTTTTCCCCATGTAACCAGTACATGCCCTAAGAATTAATGTTTCTTATGGGTGTAACAAATGGCACCCCTATTTTATACCTAACTTCTGAAAAAATGAAATATAAGACAAAAGAGAAGTGAAGAAGAAATTATTCTATGTAAGGCTTATTCCCAGGAGGAAAGAGAGAGAAGCTGACATGACCAAACTCAATTACTTTTTTTCTAAATTTACAAATCAGTTAAGCTACTATTCCCCAAAGAAAAGGGGAGGGCTGGATGTGTGTTAGGGAACATTCATTCTGAAGGAAAACAAAATAGGGAAAACACTATTGGCTCCTTGACTCCTTCTCCTTGCTGACCACTGAGGGCATTTCCAAAGGGTTTTTCCTTCATCATTTTTCTCTTTTTGCTACTGAAAATCCATATAACTTTATAGCTTCAACCATTGCTTTTACTCAGGCCACATATTCTCCAATAATGTGATTTCAATTTTATAGTGGACATAAACACTTTGGGTTTCTTACCATCATCTCAAATTCAACACATCTGAAATGAGATTAATCATTTCTCCATCTTTTACCAACAAGGGGGTGTCCAAATTGCTTCCTCAGCTTTTTCAAATGGCGAGGCTATTCTTTAATCATCCAAAATAAAAATTTCAGCATCATTTTTTACTCTTCTGCCCAACGTGGCACAAATGGTTTATGCTTGACTGCTAAACTAAAGGTTGGCAGATTGAACCTATCAGCAGTACTGCAGAAGAAAAGGCCTGGAAATCTGTTTCTGTTAAGACTACAGTCAAAAAAACCTTATGAAGCAGATCTACTCTATAACACACTGGGTCACCATGAGCTGGAATCAACTTGACATCACCAACATCAACAATGACAACAACAACAACCACCTATCCTTTTAAAACCATCAATTCAATTTACAAATCTTCCATTAAGCTTTTCCTTTCAATTAATGTTAACTCCCTTAACTTTTTCTTTCCTGTCATCTCCTAACTTATCCAAGTTCTTATCGACCATTACCATTTTTTATCCTTTATAAATGAGTTGTCCCTCATTCTTTGCCAAAGCTAATAATTACACCTATGCTTTTGTACCTATATCCTTACCTTATTCCATCAGGTATCTCCTCTATCTCTTAGGTTGTTTCTTTTATTAAATCTGAAAATATATTTAGTCTCAAACCTGATCCTTCATCTTATCTTTGGTAACAATATTGCTATTCACCAAATTCCTCAAACCATGATATAAGAAATCGTCTTTGACAGCCTTCAATTTTACCACTCATAGCTTAATATTTATGAGGCCATATAGTCTAAATAATTCTCCAATATATTTCTTCTTACTGTCACTGACCTGGTTCATCTTTTCCCATTCCATATAGATTATTTCAAGTTACCCAGCTATAGTCCTGACCCCAGACACTCCCCTGCACTTCAATGAATTCTTCACAGCCTACTGACAGATTTACTGTTCCAAAATAAAACTATGAACATATTGCATCACTTCCTTGCTTAAAATAGTTTAGTGGCTCCCTAGCCTACTGGTTGAAGTCCAAATTCCTTAGGGTGACATACAGGGACCTTTGAAGATCTGACATTAACCTCTTCTCATGTCACTTCCTTTCACACTCCAACCAGATCAACTATTTCAAGGGTTGTCTCAATAAATTATGATATGTTTCTCTCCTTTACTTTTATACATATTGTTATCTCTGTAAAGTGTTGCTTTTGTCAGAAATATCTTTTCCACTTTCTCAGCCAAATGTTTCAAGATCAAAAACCAATTTCACTTTCTTTGGCATCCTAAAAAATATTAGACATTTCCTTTTCTGGGTTCCAACTTGTTTTGAATAACCTGTATTTATTACATTATTATATTGGAACATTATTTGTGTATTCTTCGTGTTTTGAATAAAATTCCAATTTATTGAAATGGTCTTGCCTTTGGCTACCTTCCTGACCTCAATTCCTTCCACCTTTCCCCAGCTGACTCTGCTCCAGCAACATTGGCCTCCTTCCTGTTTCCACTCACATTCCCATATTAGGTCCTTTGTGCTGTTTTCTTTTGCCTCTTGTCCTTTTCCCCAGATATTTACATGACTGGTGCCCACCTTGCATACAGGTTTCTACTTAAGCATAACCTCACTCTAAAGGCTGTTCTTCCTGAGTGTGCAGTCTGGGGTGACCTGTGTCTCACATTGCCCAGGTATCTTGAATTACACTCACCATAATAATACATTCCAAGTCCTCCTATTAGATTATAACTCTTTGACGTGCCTGTAAGGGTATATGTGCAACGTGTTGATCATGTTCTAAGTGTTCTGGCACTGGCAAAGAACTGGAGTTTTCTTTTGAAAATAATACTATAGCCAAGTTCTCATTCCAAGGTCATGATTAAGTGTGGGTTAACTTAGACTCAAATGAGCCATTCAGAATATTTGACTAATGTTAATAAGCATAGCATGCAATGTAGCAGCATGTTTATCTGGGCTTATTGCATGAAAAAACATACCTCAAGGCAATGCAGAACCTATGCATGTTATTTTGTAAACAAATTCCAAAATACGGCCAGTAGCTTTTTATGCTACATTATTTATAAGACGCATATAACAAAGTTGAGTTTTGCAGTAGATGGTAGATAAGCACTGGTGTGTTCTTGTAGATTTTGTCCACAAATGAGGTTACCATTAAGAGTGTATTACAGTTTGAATCACCAAATCCCTGCCTTTGCCCTAGGAACAACCAATAATTCTCACTCTCGGGCCGAATGTTGGCTTGTACCAACTAGCATACTAAGTGTGCAACCAGGGATTATCCCCACATCTGTTCAGGACAGACGGATGTTGTCATTACAAACCTTCATAAATGTGCTTCTCCATAGTAAAAATAATGACTCCCAGGCACTATGCTCATAAAAGCAAGGAAGAAATGAAAAAAGAAAGAGGGAAATCTCCAGAATGTTTTGAATAAGAGTTCTCATGAGCAGAGAAGGAAAGAAGGAAACAGGATGGGCAGGTAGGGAGGAGTGGCAATGGGGGAAAAAGAAGGTATTGTGAACAAGTCTCAAGCTACATAAAAAGTGTATAATTTGTCTTAAGTGGGGTTTTATAACCATATAAAACCCAATGCACTTGTTTCATTGCAAGCAGGAGGATACTGTGTAAAAAAAGCTGGAGAAACAGCATGCAACTCATAAAAGACATGCAGTTTGAATTTACACATGCATCCATCATGGGATAGTGTGAACCAAGAGGCAGACCAGGACATTTAATGCAAATGGAAGGTGGATGCTTCCCTCTTTACAAAAAAACTTGTTCAGTCACAGCCAAGTAGCTAATACACATGGGCATCTCCAACAAGAAGACTTTTTTAGGACAATATACAGTAGCCATTACTATTGTGCTTTCACAAGTGGTCAAAGCAGGCTGGCTGAAGTCTTACTGTAGAGGAGGAAAGGAAAGGGTTGCATGCAAGGAAAGGGCTCATTATGGCAGAGGACATTTAGTCTGTTTCACAACTTGACTCCTTGGCCGTGCCTTGAGAGTAACAGGTGGCCAAAGCTTTTTTGCCAAGTTCATTCTTGACCACAGAGCTGTCTCTAGTGGGTTTTGTGACTTGGGGCTCTGGATAGAAGGAAAGGGCATAGCTATCAACTGATCACTGACAGAAAAATTAACATCAGCATGTGAATCTCAAGGCCTCCTCTTGGAGGTTGGCTTTGAACACAAACCACTTCTATCTTCTATTGATAACAGATTGTGATATTGTGCTCCAGTTCCATTGATCAAGGCTGCTAGCAAGGTTCATCTTACCTAGATCGTAATGTGACGAAGAGAGGGGCAGATGGACTTGGCACCATGTGATTTGTTTAGGGCCTTGACCTGGTCTAGGTATGGTGCTTTCTGGCAGTTTAATATTTTATAGCCTTGGGTTGATAACCAGGTTCTAATCCTGCAGCATTAAGGGAAAACAATACAGCTTCTGTAAAACTAACCTCACCGTTGAATGCTCTTACCAGAGGCTAGTAAAGAACAAATCAAACCATTTACTCACACAGACTTCCCTTTTCAGAAAGATGGCTATAAACATGATTCTTAAAGGCAGACTAATTACACAGATTAAGATTGTGGTTTGGCGACTTTCAGGGAAATCTAAAAGCAACAGAAAATCCAAATGGTTTTGTAAATCTTTCAAATACACATTTCCAGCAGCATAAATGAGGGCTTCTCTCCCATTGGGGAACTGGAGTCTGTTACATTATCCCCATTGACTCTTGTAATTTCCCTAGCTCGGCACCACACGCAACAGATGCAAAGGGTCACCAGTGAAGGGCAAAATATTTTGTGAAAATAATAGAACCCTGCTATCTGTATAGCTAGTTTTTCCTACTCTGCACTTCTAAGCGCCATTGCCTTGTTTTCATATAGCAATTTTCTTTTTACTTGCTGGAATTTATTTTGTAGAATATGGTGAAGAGACAAAAACAAACAAAAAAAGGAAAAGAAAGGCAAGATATATATTTTTTTTTCCTCAAGTATTAACCAAGCAATGCCCAGAGGTTACTCTGGATGGGATTTTTCTTCCTAAAGCATTTTATTTGTAGTATCTCTTCACTGCCCCTGAACTTGAGTGATTTGCTTAGCTAATGTAGTCTAAATATTGTAATATGAAGTGGGTAGGAAAAAAATATCACTCAAAAAATAAAAAATAAAAACAAAGAAATGGCTGCAGTTGTCTTCTGCATTATAAGAGAGCAGCATCATTCATCTCTGGAGTAAATGCTCTTTTGTTTAAGAAAAAGTACTGATGGGATTTTTAGGTTATACAAAATTATGCCCCCATGACCAGTCTAGAGTGGAGTTGGATACAGAGGAGAATAATTAGTCTGCTTTATCCATTGCCAAGCATTTTGCATTTCTACCCTGATGGTTTGGGGGTTGGGGTAGTGGTGTATTCCAGAACCAGGAGGAGATTCAAAGAGAGACACACAGAGTTACATACATACACTCACATGCAGACATCGACAGGCATCAGGAAGTTGTGGCCATCAGAACTCCAAGCAGAAAGAGGATTTGTGAGAAATTTTTTCAGGTAGAGATAGCTGAAAAATTTTAACAGTTATGCATAATATTAATCTTAGGTTGTTTTATGTTCTGCTACAATATTCCCAAGTATCTTTGGATAGTTCCCCTAGTCTTCAGTTAAAATATTTTATGCTCTATACCACCTTGAATTAGTAGTGTTGGTAGGAATGAAATGGTTAGGGCAATGTCTACACAAGGAGCAGTGTGGTAGCTATAGGGTTTAGGAGATGCAGATGTAAATGGGAGGTGCAAAAGGAACGATGTGCAAGGTTATCTGAAAGTCAAAAATAAAACAGGGAGCACCAGACATCTGAGAGGTGCAGGAGAATTTCAGTTGCCCCCATTTTAAGAATCCTCAGGAAATTGGGAATGTAACCAGTTTTCTCACAGCTGAAATGGGGTCATGTTATTTTATTTGAATGTTTCTATCCTACCAGAAATAGATATGCTGAAATATGCCTCCTTTTGGTTACCCCCAGATCTGAAACCCATCATTTGAGCCCGTCTGTTTTGCACCTTTCCCATCCTCTCCAAACACGTTCTATAACCATTCCATTTTCTGACTTTTTGTTAAGCTCTTTTCCCCTGTCTGGAATATCCCTCCCTTCTATCTTCTACTTACTCACATTCTACCCATTTTTTCAAAGCCAAATAAAAATTCTACCTTCTTCAGGAAGTTGATCCCGATTCTTAGAACCCATATTTATATCTCCCTTTTCTCAAGTCCTGTAGCACTCAGAGAGGAAAGAAACAATCCACCAACTTGATAATAATCTTCTATTCTCTGTTTCTTCTACCTTAGCTTTGTTTTCCCCAAACAATAATGTAAATTCTTATGGTAAAGGAAACGTGTCATTTATTTTTCTTACAGTTCTCATCTCCACCTAGCCTATTCCTGCATACCTGGTAATTTCTCAATTAGCATTTGGTTAATGGGTAGGGAGTTGCATTAGTCTTTAAAGTAAGCATTTATTATCCAGAAAAAGCTCACTAGTGGGAAACAATACTGACACATTAGTGGATTCAGTCAAGCATGGTGCCCTGAGTTGGTGTTGCTTAGGCAGGTCCCTGTAGGGTAAATTGAGTTCTGAAAACGAAAAATTATAAAATCTTCTAATCTCTGCCTTTCTTTATATGTTGTCCAATTCAGCATAAAATCTTCACCTTTTTCTACTTCCAATAGAAGTACTATTTCCGGTATAACTCCATCAAGAGGATCCAAAATAAAGTAAAACTTAACAGGTCTCTTTAGTCAAAGAGGGACTCAACTTGGGAGAATTTATGGATCCTTTCAATAATTATTTAAATTTGAGAGTACGATTAGCTTAATGAGAGACATATTTCAAACCTCAGATCAACTTGAGTACTGCAAGTTAAGGCATTAAAAGATAATCACAGACATGAATAAAATGTTTATTTTAAACAATTCTAATTGCTATATTGATAAAGATACTAGATGGCCCAGATAATTCATTTTCTGTCTCCATTTTTATTCTTTGTTCTCCTTTTTATGCTTACTTTTACTCACTTGTTTTGCATTTTATTTCTCTTATACTCACTGTCTCTGGCCCATGACTTTTTCCTGCACATTACTAGGCATCCCGCGTGCTGGTGGTTTCTCACAGCTTTTTCTTATTTATGAGCTACCATCATTGGGCTACTATCATTTGCAAAAAAGGCTGTATCTCACACACACAATTTCATTTTCTCTGAGAAGAAATAGTAAAATGGCCTGGGGCAGGGGGTGGAAATGGACATTTGGAAATAAAATAAAGGTGCCACTCACAAAGGGTTAGGTTCCAAGGTCAGTGAATATATAGTTGAAAATTGTGTACTACTGTAATTATGCTGGCTGTACAGCCAGAATGCTCCTTAGAAGGGAGGATGGTGAACTTTGTCTCACATACTTTGGACATGTTATCAGGAGGGACCAGTCCCTGGAGGAGGACATCGTGCTTGGTAAAGTAGAGAGTCAGTGAAAAAGAGGAAGACCCTTCATGAGATGGATTGACACAGTGGCTGCAATAATGGGCTTAAGCATAGCACCAGTTTTGAGGATGGTGCAGGACCGGGCAGTATTTTGTTCTGTTGTACATAGCGTCTCTATGAGTTGGAACTAAACTGACAGTTCCTAAGAACAACAACATTGTAATTATCCTTGAAACTCACTCTGGTAGATGCCAAATTGGAGACCTTTTCACCCAAGCTGAATAACATCAGCTTTTTCCTTCAGTGTTGGAATAGATCACTCTTTATTCAGTTGAACCACAGATAAAGTAGTTGATTTCTCCATAAAGTCATATTGATCCAAAAATGAAATCCTTTAAACACATGAAATGGGATGAAATGATCAGGCTGTGAGACACACAAAGGAATTTAGACACTGATAGAAGGTAGATTCTGGATTCTAAATTTAGACTACTCTTTGGCATTTACCCACTGAAAGACATACAGGTAAAATAGCTGTTGTTGTTGTTGTTGGGTGCCATGAGTCAGCTTCGACTCATAGCTACTCTGTGTACAACAGAAGGAAACACTGCCTGGTCCTGCCCTATCACCGTGATTCTTGCTATGCTTGAGTCCATTGTCGCAGCTAGTGTGTCAATCGTCTCCTTGAGGGTCTTCCTTTTTTATGCTGACCCTCCTCTTTACCAAGCTTGGTGTCCTTTTCCAGGGACTGGTCCCTCCTGATAACGTGTCCAAGTGGGTGAGACGAAGTCTTGTCATCTTCGCTTCTAAGGAGCATTCTGGCTTCTACCAAGACAAGTTTGCTTGTTTCTTTTGGAAGTCCGTGGGATATTCAATATTCTTCACCAACACCACAACCCAAAGGCATCAATTCTTCAGTCTTCCTTATTCTTTGTCTAGCTTTTGCATGCATGTGAGGAGACTGAAAACACCATGGGTTGGGTCAGGCACACCTTAGTCCTCCAAGAGATAAGTTTATTTTAACACTCTAAAGAGGTCTTTTGCAGCAGATTTGCCCAATGCAATGCATCTTTTGATTTCGTAACTGCTGCTTCCATGGGTGTTGATGGTGGATCCAAGTAAAATGAAGTCCTTGACATTTTCAATCTTTTCTCTGTTTATCGTGATGTTGCTTATTGATCTGGTTGTGAGGATATTTGTTTTCTTTGTGTTGAAATGTAATCCATACTGAAAGCTGTAGTCTTTGATAGTCGTCAATGAATGCTTCAAGTCCTCTTCACTTTCACGAAGCAAGGTTTTGTCATCTGCATAATGCAGGTTGTTAATAAGTCTCCCTCCAATCCTGATGTCCTGTTCGTCTTCATATAGTCCAGCTTCTCAGATTATTTGCTCAGCATACAGATTGAACAAGTATGATGAAAGCATATAACCCTGACTCACACCTTTCCTGACTTTAAACCATGCAGTGCCCCCTTGTTCTGTTCAAATGACTGCCTCTTGACCTATGTGCAAGTTCCTTATGGGCACAGTTAAGTATCCTGGAATTCCCATTCTTCACAATGTTATCCATAATTTGTTATGATTCACACAGTCGAATGCCTTTGCATAGTCGATAAAACACAGGTAAACATTTTTCTGGTATTCTCTGCTTTCAGCTAGGATCCGTCTGACATCAGCAATGATATCCCTGGTTCCACACCCTCTTCTGACTCTGGCTTGAATTTCTGACAGTTCCCTGTCGATGTACTGCTGCAACGGCTTTTGAATGATCTTCAGCAAAATTTTACTTGTGTGTAATATTAATGATATTGTTTGATAATTTTCACATTTGATTGGATCGCCTTTCTTGAGAATAGGCACGAATATGGATCTTTTCCAGTTGCTTGGCCAGGTGGCTATCTTCCAAATTTCTTGACATAGACGAGTGAACACTTCCAGCACTGCATCAGTTTGTTGAAATGTCTCAGTTGGTATTCTGCAATTCCTGGAGACTTGTTTTCCACCACTGTCTTCAGTGCAGCTTGGACTTATTCCTTCTGTACCATCGGTTCTTGGATCATATGCTGCCTCCTGAAATGATTGAAGGTAGACAAATTCTTTTTTGTACAGTGACTCTCTGTATTCCTTACACCCTCTTTTTGATGATTTCTGCGTAGTTCTGTATTTTTCCCCATAGAATCCTTGAATATTGCAACTTGAGTCTTGAAATTATTCTTCAGTTCTTTCAGCTTGAGAAATGTCAAGTGTGTTCCTTCCTTTTGGTTTTCTAACTCCAGGTCTTTGCACATGTCATTATAATATTTTACTTTGTATTCTTGAACCACCCTTTGAAATCTTCCATGCAGCTCTTTGACTTCATCATTTCTTCTGTTCGCTTTAGCTACTCAACGTTCAATAGCAAGTTTCACAGTCTATTCTGACATCTTTTCTTTCTTTCCTGTCTTTTTAATGCCCCCTTGCTTTCTTGATGTATGATATCATTCAAATAACTTGTCTGGTCTTCAGTCCTTAGTGTTCAGTATGTCAAATCTATTCTTGAAATGATCTCTAAATTCAGGTGGGATATACTCAAGGTCATACTTTGGCTCTCTTGGACTTGTTCTAATTTTCTTCAGCTTCAACTTGAACTTTCATAGGAGCAATTGATGGTCTGCTCTGCAGTTGGCTCCTGGCCTTGTTCTGACTTATGATTTTGAGATTTTCTCATTGTCTCTGTCCACAGATGTAGTCAATTTGAAACCTGTGTATTCCACCTGTTGAGGTCCACGTGTATAGTTGCCGTTTATGCTGTTGAAAAAAGGTATTTGCAATGAAGAATTTGTTGGTGTTGCAAAGTTCTGTCATGCAATCTCTGGCATCGTTTCTATCACCAAGGCCATATTTTTCAACTACTGATCTTTCTTATTTGTTTCCAACTTTTGCATTCCAATCACCAGTAATTATCAATGTATTCTGACTGCATGTTCGATAAATTTCAGACTGCAGACATTGGTAAAGATCTTCAATTTCTTCTTCTTTGACCTTAATGGTTGGTGCGTAAATTTGAATAATAGTTGTATTAACTGGTCTTCCTTGTAGGCATATGGATATTATCCTATCACTGACAGCGTTGTACTTCAGGATAGATCTTGAAATGTTCTTGACTATAAATACAATGCCATTCCTCTTCAATTTGTCATTTCTGGCATAGTAGACCATATGATTGTCTGATTCAAAATGGTAAATTCCAGTCCATTTCAGCTCACTAATCTCTAGGATATTGATGTTTTTGTGCTTTCCATTTCATTTTTATGATTTCCAATTTTCCTAGATCCATACTTCTTACATTCCACGTTTTCATTATTGATGGATGTTGCAGCTGTTTCTTCCCGTTTTGAGTTGTATCACATCAGCAAAGGGAGACCTCCAAAGGCTTGACTCCATCCATGTCATTAAAGTCGACTCTACTTTGAGGAGGCAGCACTTCCTCAGTCATCTTTTGCGTGCCTTCCAACCTGAGGGGCTCATCTTCTGGCACTATATCAGACAATGTTTCCTGCTATTCATAAGGTTTTAACTGGCTAATTTTTTTTCTGAAGCAGACCGCCAGGCCCTTCTTCCAAGAACAGCTAGTATCAAATAAATGGATATTTCTCTTCTCTGTTTTGCTTCCTCTTTCCAATTGCTTCTTTCTTTTCTTCCCTGTCTCCCAGTCAAATGCACATGATGAAATTCCATTAAGTTGAATATGTGCATGATGTGATTGCATACTAGTATCCCAACGGGGTTGAGGGGGGAGGTGCCCACTATCTAGTTTTCAAAGTCATAAATGGTTGTACAATGTTCTTGGTTATTCACTTAAAAATAATTAAGACCATTTAAAAGCTTTAGCACATAAAAAAAAACATGACAAGTTTGAGGGTCTGACAGATGGGGCTTTGATCTTAACCATTCAGTGTCTCTTATGTTTAAATTATGTTAATAGACCTGGTTAAGCAGAAGAATTTTGGCAACTATTTTGGCATCATTAAAATCGCTTTGCCTTGCCTTAATTATTGCATGGAATCCTTGTAGTCTGTCTATTCCTTGTATCCCCCAATCAAGATGAAACGAACTAAACATGACAGAGAACCTTGTCATGGTACTCTTGAGAGAAGTCAATGCGTTTCATTTCTCTTTTCAGCTTGCAGAGTGAATGAGGGGGATGAGATGTTTGTCACTGGGAATCCAGGTAGCACTAACATGGAAGGAAGCGGTACACAGAGCTGTGTACTTCAAACCAGACTAGATGACTCAGTAAATTGGTTTTCAGAAAAAGAAAACGTCACAGCATTTAACTGTGTTATACATCATGGACATGAATATAACCAATATTGGGATAGTCATTGAAAATAAACCATGAAGCTTCTAAAATATATACTTTGGTAATAGATCAATACCAGATGTATAGTAATATTTTCTCAAAGAAAATATTAAATTTTACTGACATATCAAGTCATCTGGTAATTCTTTTCATGTGTCACCTATTTGGCAGATTTGGGAAACATTTTATGACACTTGATTAATTCCTTTTCTTCTGACATTTTTTTATTATTGTACTTTAGGTGAAAGTTTACAACTCAAGTTAGTTTCTCATACAAAAAAATTATACACACTTTGTTATGTGACCCTAGTTTCTATCCCTATAATGTAACAGCACACTCCTTCTTTCCACCCTGGATTTCCTGTGTCCATTCAACCAGCTCCTATCCCTTTCTGCCTTCTCATCTCCCCTCCAGAGAGGAGCTGCTCATTTAGTCTTGTGTATCTACTTGAACTAAGAAGCACACTATTCACAAGCATCATTTTATGTCTTATAGTCCAGTCTAATCTTTGTATGAAGAGTTGGCTTCGGGAATGCTTTTAGTTCTGGGTTAACAGAGAGTCTTGGGGCCACGTCTTCCTCAGTTCCTCCAGTCTATCTCACCATTAAGTCTGGTCTTTTTACTAGGATTTGAGTCCTGCACCCCATTTTTCTCTTGCTCCATCAGGGACTCTCTGTTGTGTTCCCTGTCAGGGTGGTTATTGGTGGTAGCCAGGCACCATCTAGTTCTTCTGCTTTCAGGCTGATGGAGTCTCTGGTTTATGTGGCCCTTTTTGTCTATTGGGCTGACATTTTCCTTGTGTCTTTGGTTTTCTTCATTCTCCTTTGCTCCAGGTGAGTAGGGACAAATTGATGCATCTTAGATAGCCACTTGCTAGCTTTTAAGACCCCAGATGCCACTCATTAAAGTGGGATGCAGAACTTTTTCTTAATAAATGTTGTTATGCTAATTGACCTAGATGTCCCCTGAAACCATGGTCCCCAGAAACCTGCCCTGCTACACTGTTCCTAGAAGTGTTTGGTTTTGTTCAGGAAACTTCTTAGCTTTTGGTTTAGTCCAGTGATGCTGACTTCCCCAGTATTGTGTGTTGTCCCTCCCTTCATCTAAGATAATTCTTGTCTACTATCTAGTTAATGAATTCCCCTCTCCCTCCGTCCCCACCTTCATAACCATCAAAGAATGTTTTCTTCTGTATTTAAACCTTTTCTTGAGTTCTTATAATAGTGGTCTCATACAACATTTGTCCTTTTGCAATTGACTAATTTCACTCAGCATAATGCCTTCCAGATTCATCGATGTTATGAGATGTTTCACGGATTCATTGTTATTCTTTAACATTGTGTAGTATTCCATTGTGTGAATATACCATAATTTGTTTATCCATTCATCCATTAATAGGCACCTAGGCTGTTTCTATAGTTTTGTTATTGTGAACAGTGCTGCAATGAACATGGGTGTGCATATATCTATTTGTGTGATGGTTCTTATTTATCTAGGATATATTCCAAGGAGTAGGATTGCTGGATTGTACAGTATTTCTATATCTAACTCTTTAAGGAAGGGCCAAATTGATTTCCAAAGTGGTTGTACCATTTTACACTCCCACCAGCAGTGTATAAGTGTCGCAGTCTCTCCACATCCTCACCAACATTTATTATTTTGTGTTTTTTGGATTAATGCTAACCTTGTTGGGGTGAGACCATATCTCATTGTAATTTTGATTTGCAATTTCTCTAATGACTAATGATCAGGAGCATTTCCTTATGTATCTGGTAGGCTTCTGAATATCTTCTTTGGTGAAGTGCCTGTACATATCCTTTGCCCATTTTTAAACTGGATTATTTGTCCTGTTGTGGTTGAAGTTTTGCAGTATCTTGGATATTTTAGAGATTAGACCCTGATCGGATATGTCATTGCCAAAATTTTTTTCCAAGTCTGTAGGTTGTCTTTTTACTCTTTTAGTGAAGTCTTTTGAATGAGCATAAGTGTTTGATTTTTAGGAGTTCCCAGTGATCTAGTTTCTCTTCTGGTGTTTGTGCATTGTTCGTTATATTTTGTATTCTGTTTATGCCATGTATTAGGGCTCCTAACATTGTCCCAATTGTTTCTTTCATGATCTTTACTGTATTAGATTTTATATTTAGGTCTTTAGTCCATTTTGAGTTAGTTTTTGTGCATGGTGTGAGGTATGGGTCTTTTTTAGTTTTTTGCAGATGGATATCCAGTTATGCCAGCGCCATTTGTTAAAGAGACTGTCTTTTCCCCATTTAAAGGAATTTGGAGCTTTGTCAAATATCAGCTGCTCAGAGGTGGATGAATTTACATCTAGATTATCAATTCTGTTCCATCGGTCTCTGTATCTGTTGTTGTACCAGCACCAGGCTGTTTTGACTACCGTGGCAGGATAATAGGTTCTAAAATCAGGTAGTAGGAGGCCTTCCACTTTGTTCTTCTTCTTCAGTAATGCTTTACTTATCCGAGGCATCTTCTATTTCCATATGAAGTTGGTGATTTTTTTCTCCATCTCTTTAAAAAATGTCATTGGAATTTTGATCAGGATTGTACTGTATCTGTAGATAGCTTTGGGTAGAACTGACATTTTCAAAATGTTGAATCTTCCTATCCATGAGCAAGGTATGTTTTTCCACTTATGTAGGTCTTTTTTGGTTTATTGCAGCAGGGTCCTGTAGTTTTCATTGTATAGGTCTTTTACGTCTCTGGTTAGATTTATTCCTAAGTATTTTATCTTTTTGGGGGCTATTGAAAATGGTATTGATTTGGTGATTTCCTCTTGGAAGTTCTCTTTGTTGGTGTAGAGAAATCCAACTGAGTTTTGTAT
>NW_004443970.1:11643326-11670660 GCF_000243295.1 Trichechus manatus latirostris
CTCTGTTTGTGTTAGTTTAGGTAGGTAGTGAGTTTCTAGAAATTTGTCCATTTCCTCTAGGTTTTCAAATTTGTTGGAGTACAATTTTTCATAGTATTCTGTTATGACTCTTTTAATTTCAGTTGGGTCTGTTGTGATATCACCCATCTCGTTTCTTATTCAGGTTATTTGCTTCCTCTCCTGTTTTTGTTTTGGCAGTTTGGCCAATGGTTTGTCAATTTTTTTGATCTTTTTCAAAGAATCAGCTTTTGGTCTTGTTAACTCTTTCAATTGTTTTTCTATTTTCTGTTTGATTTAATTCTGCTCTAATTCTTATTATTTCCTTTCTTCTGGTGCCTGAGGGCTCCTTTTGCTGCTCTCTTTCTACTTGTTCAAGTTGTAGGGTTAATATTTTGATTTTGGCTTTTTCTTCTTTTTGGATGTGTGCATTTATTGCCATAAACTGACCTCTGAGCACTGCTTTTGCTGTATCCCAAAGGTTCTGATAGGCTGTGTTTTCATTCTCACTTGATTCTATGAATTTTTTATTCCATCCTTAATATCTTCTATAACCCAGTACTTTTTGAGTAGGGTGTTGTTCAGTTTCCATTTGTTTGAGTTCTTTCCTTGGGTTTTCTGTTACTGATTTCTGCTTTTATGGCTTTATGGTCAGAAAAGATGCTTTGTAACGTTTCGATGTTTTAGATTCTGTTAAGGCTTGCTTTATGGCCTAATATGTGGTCTATTCTGGAGAATGTTCCATGTGTGATGGAAAAGAACGTATACTTTTCTGTTGTTGGGTGGAATGTTCAGTATATGTCTATGAGGTCAAGTTGGTTGATTGTAGCATTTAGATCTTCCATGTCTTTATTGAGCTTCATTCTGGATGTTCTGTCCTTCACCAAAAGTGGTGGGTTGAAGTCTCCTACTATTATTGTGGAGCTGTCTATCTCTCTTTTCCATGCTATTAAAGTTGTTTTATGTATTATGGAGCCCTGTTGTTGGGTGTGTAAATATTTATTATAGTTATGTCCTCTTGGTGTATTGATTTTTTAATGATTATACAGTGTCCTTCCTTATCCTTTGTGGTGGATTTTACTTTTAAGTCTATTTTGTCAGAGATTAATATTGCCACTCCTGCTCTTTTTTTGATTGTTGTTTGCTTAATATACATTTTTTTCCATTCTTTGAGTTTTAATTTGTTTGTGTCTTTTAGTCTAAGGTGTGTCTCTTGTAGGCAGCATATAGATACGTTGTTTTTTGTTTTTTGTTTTTATCCATTCTTTCACTCTGTCTCTTTATTGGTGCATTTAGTCCATTTACATTCAGAGTAATTATTGATAGGTATGACTTTAGTGCTGTCATTTTGATGTATTTGTGTGTGTGTGTGTTGTTGACGGTTTCTTTGTTCCACTTAATTTTCTGTGCTGTTTCATTTTTCTTTATGTATTTTCTTTCATGTTTTTCATTGCTGTTGATTTTCTATTTGCTAAGTCTTTATATTTTTCTTTTTGATGTGTAGGATAGTTAGTTTCCTTTGTGGTTACCTTAATATTTATCCCTATTTTTCTAAGTTTAAACAAATATTTTATTTCCTCGCCATATGAAAGATCTATGACTACATTATTTAGTCCCACTTTTTTTGTTTTATTGTTGTCATCTTTTACATATTGATGTCTCTGTTTCCTTATTTCCAGTGTTTTACCTTTGACTTATTTTTATGACTTCCCTATCTGAGTTTATATCTGGTTGTTCTGTCCTGTGTTCTAGTCTTAGATTGTTATCTGATGTTATTGATTTTCTGATTGGAGGACTCCTGTTAGTACTTCTTCTAATTTTGGTTTGTTTTTTTTCAAATTCCCTAAACTTCTGTTTATCTGGAAATGCACTAATTTCACATCATATCTGAGAGACAATTTTGCTGGATATATAATTTTTGGCAGGCAATTTTTTTCCTTCAATGCTTTATATATATCATCCTATAGCCTTTTTGCCTGCATGGTTTCTGCTGAATTGTCAGAGCTTAGTCTTATTGACTCTTCTTTGTAGACGACTTTTTGTTTATCCCTAGTCACTCTTGAAATTCTCCCTTTATCTTTGGTTTTGGCAAGTTTGATTATAATATGTCTTGGTGACTTTCTTTTGGGATCTACCTTGTGTGAGGTTCAATGAGCTTCTTGGATAGATATCTTCTCATCTTTTATGATATCAGGGAAGTTTCTGACAACAAATCTTCAACAATTCTCTCTGTTTTTTCTGTTATCTCCCTCTGTTCTGGTACTCCAATCACTAGTAGGTTATTCCTCTTGATAGAGTCCCACATAATTCTTAGGGTTTCTTCATTTTTTTTAATTTTTTTATCTGATTTTTCCTCACATAAATTGGTGTCAAGTGCTTTATCTTCAGTCTCTCTAATTCTGCTTTCCATTGCCTCAATTCTGCTCCTATGACTTTCTATTGAGTTGTCTAATTCTGAAATTTTATTTTTAATCTTCTGGATTTCTCTTTGCTGTCTCTCTATGGATTCTTTCAGGCTTTTTGTCATAATGCTCTTGTATAACCTACTTAATTTCCTTTATTGCTTTGTCTGTGTGTTCCTTGGCTTGGTCTTCAATTTGCATAATCTCCTCCTGATTTCTTGAAAAGTTCTATATATTAATATTTTGAATTCTACCTCCAGTAACTCCAAGAAGTTATGTTCCTCTGACAGGTTTCCTGATTCTTTGTTTTGGTGGTTTGCTAAAACCATCATAGTATGCCTGTTCATGTGATTTGATATTGACTGTTGTCTCTGAGCCATCAATAAGTTATTATATTTATTTATTTTATGTTTACTTTTACTCTTTCCTAGCTCTGGTTTTGTTTTGTTTTGATATGCCCAAGTTGGCTGGTCATGTGAGATAGTTCTATTATTTGTGTCCTTAAAGTTCTCATGTCCTATCTCCAGTGGCTAAAACTGTTACTAGGTATGTGAACACAGGAGTCTGTTTACTTTTCTTGTGCGGATTCAGCTTAGGTATCCAGGTGGTCAGTCACCGAGTGTGTGGTGCAGGTTCTCACCTGCAATCCTAGACAGACAGGGTTGATTGGAGTAGGCACAGGTATCTGGCTGCGGTAGGGGGGTTATGAGGTGATCAAGACAGGGGGCTGACTGCTGCCCCTGAGTGTCTTGGTGGATGGTGTGTCCTTGTTTCCTAGAGCGTGTAGGTAGATGGGTTTTGCAGCCAGACTATGGGCACCCAATGCTGTTGTTTGTAAGGACTGGGAATCACCACTTATTCTCGGACCCCTGTTGTGGTGGCTCAGTGGAGTGGGTGGAGCCACCAGTCCTCAGGCCCTTGATGTGGGTAGGTGAGGACCCTGCTTAATGGGCAGGGCGGTGTCAAATGTCACAAATTTGCCGCTCCCCCTTATAGCTGATACAGATGAAAATAGGCTTCAGGTATATACCCTGTTGTACTGTGGTAATGAGGGCCTATGCTGTTGAAATGAGCTCACACAAGTCTATGCAGGGGTGGAGGATATTCAAAGTCCATGGACCCTTTACACCTGTGCCTATGCAAAGGGGCTCTGCCTGCCCTGAGTTCCTGGCTTAGGGGAGCTGCCAGATTATTTTGTCCTGTTTCTCAATTTGTTTCCTCTCCAAAGCTGGGAGAATGGTTCAGGATGCTCGACAGCCCAGGGGGTGCCACCTTTGCTGGAGCCAGCCCAGGACCCGGAGCGGAGCTGGGAGACTGTAGGTAAATGGGAGAGAGGTACTTCCCAAAAGGCGGGATACATTTTTTTTGATATGTGCAGTAGGTTAGATGCTTGTACTTATCTTTTACTGATTGAATGTTGTTTCTTGCTGGTTCTGGAAGCTTGAGCAGACTCTCTGCTGCTTGGTCTCTCCTGGTGTGGAAAATGCATCCCAACTGAGACTGTTTGCCTCACCCCTCACACACTAGCTGATCCAATCTGCAAGGTTGCTGGTGCTGGCCAGGTCAGGTCTGGCAATTTCTTGCTGCTTCTGAACCATCTCTCCCTCCCCCTGCTGCTCAGTCTGATTCCTCAACTTTGTCTTTGATGTTCAGGGCTCTTAGATGGTCATGTATAATTGATTCACTTTTTTTTTGAGTCTTTCTTGTAAGAGGGACCACAGGAAGCATCTGACTACTCTGTCATCTTGGCCCCGTCTCCTAATTCTTTTTTTTTAAATTGATGACCTTTGTTTATTTGTATTTAAAAAAGTAACAAGACTGTTCAATAGAGAAAACATATACCTTAAATTTTAAGAAAAAGAGGTACATTGGTAACTTTTTCCTTACCAATAATTTTTCTAATTGTATCTCAAGGAAAGTTAATATATTTTTAAAATTCAATAGAATAAAAAATAAGTATAATTGATTTGCTTGATATTTTTGTTTGCTATTTCATACAAATGCGTTTGTATGATTTTATAGGTTTAATCACAGTGGAGCAGTATAACATATAATTAATGACTTGAGGAGCAAACAATACCTACAGTTTACATCTCTGAACATAACTCCATTTGTATTCATGTTATTGTTGTTGCTGTTGTTATTAGGTGCTATCATGTCAGTTCTGACTTATAACGACCACTTTGTACAACAGAATGAAACACTGTCAGGTCCTGTACCATCCTCACAATCATTGTCGTGCTTGAGCCCATGGTTTCAGCCAAAGTGTCAATCCATCTCCTTAAGGGTCTTTCTCTTTTTCACTGACCGTCCACTTTACCAAGCATGATGTCCTTCTCCAGAGACTGGTCCCTCCTACTAAAATGTTCAAAGTATGTGAGACGAAGTCTCACCATCCTTGCCTCTAACGAGCATTCTGGCTGTACTTCTTCCAAGACAAATTTGTTCCTTCTTCTGGAAGTCCATGGTGTATTAAATATTCTTTACCTGCACCATAATTCAAAGGCATAAATTCTTCTTTGGTCTTCCTTATTCATTGTCCACCTTTCACATGCATATGAGGGGATTGAAAACACCATGGCTTAGTTTACATGCACCTTAGTCCTTAAAGTGACGTCTTTGATTTTTGACATTCTAAGGAGGTCTTTTGCAGTAGATTTGCCCAGTGCAATGCATCTTTTGATTTATTGACTGTTGCTTCCATGGCTGTTGATTGTGGATCCAAGTAAAATGAAATCCTTGAAAACTTCAATCTTTTCTCCGTTTATCATGATGCTGCTTGTTGGTCCAGTTGTGAGGATTTTTGCTGTCTGCGCGTTGAGGTGTAATCCGTACTGAAGGCTGTAGTCTTTGATTTCATTAGTAAGTGCTTCAAGTTCTCTTTGCTTTCAGCAAGCAAGGTTGTGTCATCTATACTGCAGGTTTTTAAGAAGTCTTCCTCCAATCTTGATGCCATGTTCTTCTTCATATAGTCCAGCTTCTCGGGTTATTTGCTCAGCATGCAGATTGAATAAGTATGGTGAAAGGATACCACCCTGATGTACACCTTTCCTGACTTTGAACCAGGCAGTATACCCTTGCTCTGTTCCCAACTACCTCTTGTCTAGGTACAGGTTCCTCATGAACACAATTATGTGTTCTGGAATTCCCAGTCTTTGAAATGTTATCCATAATTTGTTATGATCCTCAAAGTTGAATGCCTTTGCATAGTCAGTAAAACACAAGTAAAAATCTTTCTGGTATTCTCTGCTTTCAGCTAGTATCCACCTGACATCAGCAATGATATCTCTTGTTCCATGTTCTCTTCTGAATCCATCTTGAATTTCTGGCAGTTTCTTGTCAATGTACTGCTACAACAGCTTTTGAATGATCTTCAGCAGGATTTTACTTGTGTGTGATATTAATGATATTGTTCGATAATTCCCACCTTCTGTTGCATCACTTTTCTTTGGAATGAGTACAAATACGGATCTCTTCCAGTCAGTTGGCCAGATAACTGTCTTCCAAATTTCTCTGCATAGACAAGTGAACACTTCCAGTGCTGCATCAGTTTGTTGAAACATTTCAATATGTTCTATCATTTCCTAGAGGATTGTCACCAGTGCCTTTGGTTGAGCTTGTACGTCTTCCTTCAGCACCATTGGTTTTTGATCATATGCTACCTCCAGAAATGTTTGAACATTAATCAATTCTTTTTGGTTCAATGATTCTGTGTCTTTCTGCAATCTTCTTTTGATGTTTCCTGCGTCATTTAATATTTTCCCTGTAGAATTCTTCAATATTGCACCTGAAATTTTTCTTCAGTTCTTTCAGTTTGAGAAATGCCAGTCGTGTTCTTCCCTTTTGGATTTCTTTCTCCAGGTCTTTGCACATGTCATTATAATACTTTACTTTGTCTTCTCGAGCCACTCTTTGAAATCTTCTGTTTTATTCTTTTACTTCATCATTTCTTCCTTTTGCTTTAGCTACTCTACATTCAAGAGCAAGTTTCAGAGTCTCTTCCAACATTCATTTTGGTCTTTTCTTTCTTTCCTGTCTTTTTTAATGACCTCTTGCTTTCTTCACATATGATGTACTTGATATCATTTCACAACTCGTCTGGTCTTCAGTCATTAGTGTTCAATGTGTCAAATCTATTCCTGAGATGATCTCTAAATTCAAGTGGGATACACTCAAGGTTATACTTTGCCTCTTGTGGCCTTGTTCTAATTTTCTGCAACTTTAACTTGAACTTGCACAGGAGCAATTCATGGTCTATTCCACAGTTGGCTCCTGGTCTTGTTCTGACTGAAGATATTGAGCTTTTCCATTGTCTCTTTCCACAAATGTAGTTGATTTGATTCCTGTGTATTTCATCTCTTGAGGTCCACGTATATAGTTGTTGTTTATTTTGTTGAAAAAAGGTATTTGCAATGAAGAAGTTGTTGGTGTTGCAGAATTCTATCATGTTATCTCCAGTGTTGTTTCTATAACCAAGGTCATCTCTTCCAACTACTGATCTTCTTTGTTTCCAACTTTCACATTCCAATCTCCAGTAATTATCAATGCATCTTGACTGCATGTTTGATCAATTTCAGACTGCAGACATTGGTCAAAATTTTAAGTTTCTTCATCTTTGCCCTTAGTGGTTGGTGGGTAAATTTGAATAACAGTTGTATCAACTGGTGTTTCTTGTAGGCATATGGATATTATCCTATCATCGACAGCGTTGTGCTTCAGGATAGATCTTGAAAGGGTCTTCTTGATGATGAACTGGACCCCATTCCTCTTCAATTTGTTATTCCCTGCATAGTAGACCATATGATTGTGTGATTGAAAATAGCCAATACCAGTCCATTTCAGCTCACTGATACCTGGAATATTGATGTTTGTGCATTCCATTGTATCTTCAGTGACTTCCAATTTCACATTCATAGTAATCGGAAATTCTCAAAACCCAGGTTGCTAAAAAAGGAATAGAAGGGAAGTGTCCATCACGATAAACTCCTAACCATGGCAATATCACCATTTTCGAAGTGCCTATTATAAGGTAGGTGATAATATATTATCACATTGATTGCCATACCATCCCTGTGAGGTTAATTAAGGTACTCTGCAACTTTTATTGAAGCTTAGTGTACTGAATAACCAGCTTCATGGTATTCAGATGGTGGCGTAGAGGATCATCACAATTGGTTTGAATTTCTTCCAAAGATAATGATCTTTCCATATTCCTTACTGCTTCTTGGGTTTGGAGTTATGCTTTAGTCTCTCAAACCAAAAACAATGCAGTCATCCTCAGTGTCAGGCATGGTGATATTTAGATCGGGTTTCGAAAGCAGAAGATTGAGTTCTATTGCTAGATTGTGAAATGTTATCTGGCAGATGTCCAAACTGGTTATCAGCCACCCACTTCCAAGATCAGTAATATTACTATCCAGTAGGGTCTTTGCAGTCATACTCTTTTCTTTTCTCAGATCTCTAAGGAAATGCCATGGACTTCTTTTCACACACACACACACACACACACACACACACACACATAATAGTAATAAGTGCGTGAGTAAGCCATATTTAAGGGGGAAAAAATCTACTACCATAAAATACAATACTGATAAACTCAACTATATGAAAATTATTTGCATGGCTAAAATTACTACCAATGAAGACAAAAGAAAACCAGATTAGAGGATGATATCTGTAATACATAAGACAAATAAGTTTATTGTATAAGATGAGAAAAAAAATTAAAAGAGAATTAGAGAACTGGAAGGTAGAATCGAAGAAATGACACAATACAGTATAGAAAAAGAAAACAAAAAACAAAAGAAAAACAACTACCTCTATTTAGAGTTTCAGATGCAGAAAATGAAGAGAATGGGACAAAGGCCCTAACCAAAGAGATAAAGTCTGAAATTTTTCTTGAAATGATGATAATTGGCAATCTTCAATTTCAGTTAAAACATCAAATCTTCATCAGGATAAATAAAATAAATCCATACATAAATACATTTTTGTCAAGCTGCAGTACACAAAGGACAAGCTGAAGATCTTTAAAACATCCAGAGAAAAAAGCCAGATCATTAACTAAGAAAAAACAACTAGATTGTTAACTGATTTCTCAAGATCTAAAATGGAAGCCAAAATATAGTGAAATGATAATCTTAAAGTTCTAGGAAAGAAAAGAATAACTGTCAAATTAGTTTCAGTCTCCAAATAATTTTGTCTTTAAAAATTTATGGCAAAAATAAAAAATGTTTTCAGAAAAACAAAAATTAAAGAATCAATTACCCCTTAATATAAAAGGATGTACATTGGGTTCAAGAAAAAAAAAAAAAGTTTTAGAAAGAAATTCAGATATTCAAAACATCATACAAAAAACAAAATGGCAATATTTGAGTAAATTCAAACAAACACTGAACAATAACAGCAACAAAACAACAATGAGAATACTGTCCCTTGTGGTTTAAAATTAAATCCAAATAATAAGAAAACCCTAGCAAAAGACTACAAGCTGGAAAGCAGTCATTAGATTTGAAGCATTCTGAGATATTCTAAATTATGTGTATTGTTAAAAATGCCAAAGACAAAACATAAAATATTACAAAAAGTCTATGACTTTAAAAAAATAAAATGAAATATAGTAGGAAATATTCCATAAAAATTAAAAAAAAAGAAAAGAGATGAAGGTAGAAATCTTAATAAACAAATGAATTAATAAGAATAAATAATATTATAAAACTGTATGTTGGAAATAAAATAAAATATATCATTTATCGTAATCAAGTTTAGTGGTTTAATCTATACAGTGAAAGTGAGAGAATTTTTTACTAGGCTAAAAAAAAAAATAATCTTGGTATGTGCTATTTAAAATGAATACACTGAAAAGAGAAAGATACAACACAATTGAAACTAAATGATGAAATTATATTACCTGGTGGCACAAGTGGTTTGCATTTGACGAGTAATCTAAAGTTTGGTGATTCAAACCCACCCAGCAGTGCTGCAGAAGAAAATCCTGCTGATCTGCATCCTTAAAGATTACAGCCAGGAAAACCTCATGGAGCAGTTCTTCTGTGTAACACATAGGGTTGCCATGAGTCAGAATCAACTCACCTGTTGAGATGGCACTGAATTATGGCAACCTTATGTATAACATAACAAAACTTACCCCCATCATGTGCCATCTTCATGATCATTGGTATGTTTGAGGGTTTCCCTTGTTTTTTTGCTGATCCTCTATCAAACACGATGTTCTTTTCTAGAAATTGATCTTTCCAGATGACGCGTCCAAAGTAAGTGAGCCAAAGTCTCACCATACTCACTTCTATGGAGCATTCTGGTTGTGTTTTATTCTTTCTTTCTTTTTTTTCCCAGGAAATCAACAAATGTGATTTATTAATAATTGGGTCAAATGAAAACAATGTACATAAGTATTTCAGCTTCAATAGCCATTCTTGAAAAGGAAATTAGTAAAAAATTAACATGATAAAAACATATATACCTTCTTATAAAAGTCATCATATTTAAGAGTGGAAAAAACATAACATTTTCAATAAAGTCAAGATCAGGTCAAGAATGCTCTTCATTCTTCCTATTCCTTTTGTATTTCTTTTAAGACGGATTCGTTCATTCCTTTGGCAGTCCACGTTATATTCAATTTCTTCACCAACACCGCAATTCAAATGCATCAATTCTTCTGTCTCCCTTTTTTATTGTCCGGTTTTTGCATGCATATGGGGTGATTGAAAAGACCATGGCTTGAGTCAGGCCACCTTAGTCATCGAAGTGGCATCTTTGTTTTTTAAAACTTTGCAGAGGTCTTTTGCAGCAGATTTGCCCAGTGCAATATGTTGTTTGATTTCTTGACTAATGCTTCCGTGGACATTGATTGCTGATCCAAGTAGAAACCCTTGATAATTTTTTCTCCATTTATCATGACGTTGTTTATCAGTGAGGATTTTTGTCTTCTTCATGTTCGTATTTAATCCATACTGAAGGCAGTAGTCTGTCACCTTCAACCAGGATAACTATGTTAATAGAAGGCAAAATGATATTAACTCAAAGGCTTTACTAGACATAGGGGAATCAATACAGAGCAATAATATTTTCACTTAATGAAGAAAATATAACAATTGTAAACTTATAATTTCCAATTTTTGGAGCCCTGGTGGCACAGTGGTTAAGTGCTTGGCTGCTAACTAAAAAGTTGGTGATTCAAATTCACCAGCAGTTCCATAGGAGAATATGTGGCAATTTGTTCCTGTAAAGATTTATAGCCTTGGAAACCCTATGAAGCTATTCTACTCCGTCCTATAGGGTCACTATGAGTCGGAATAGGCTCAGCGGCAATAGGTTAATAACATATTTTAGAAGTGACAGAATATTTACAAAAAATTGAGCACAATCTGGCTGAAAAGCAAAGTCTAACAAATTTCAGAGAATGAAATTTATTTGCAACATAATATTTTATCACATTCAATTAAACTAGAAATAAAAACCAAAGACATAACCCTGAAATTCCTTAATGTTAGAAATTTTACAATACACTTTTGAAAAATTCAAGGTCAAAGGAGAAATCATAACGGAAATTTAAAAATGTTTAGAACCAAAACAAAACAAAACAAAACCAAAAAAAAAAATGAAAATACTGCATACCAAATTTTGTAGGAGGCAGTTAAATTTAACATTAGTTAGAGGGAATATATAGTTTTAAATACGTATATTAGAAAAGAAGAAAGCTTACCAGTTAACAAGTTAATATGTATCTAAAATTTAGAAAAAGAACAGCAAAATAAACTCAAAGAAATAATAAGAAGCAAATAAAGATGAGAGTAGAAATGATGAAAAAAGATAACTTAAGGAAGATTAAAAACCATAAAAATAGTTAATTGGAAATGGCTAAAGAAATAAACTGAAATCTGTCAAGACTGAACAAAAAGAGGAGAATATAGATAGATAAACAGATAATCAAATAATATCAAATAAAACAGCAGCAATGACAACAACAAAAAAGCAAGAGAAACAGATAAAACTCCTAGAGTAAGACAACCTACTAAAATTGCTTCAGAACACACAGAAAACTTGAGTGGTCCTGTAACTATTGAAAAATAAAATCAGTAGTTAAAACATCTTCTCACAGAGAAAATAATAAGTCCAAATATTTTAAATGTGAATTCCATCAAAAAATCAAGCAGCAGATAATTTCAACCTTATATAGTACAAATTATTTCAGAAAATAGAAAACAAACAAAAACCAAACCCACTGCCATTGAGTCAATTCCAACTCATAGAGATCATATAGGGTTTCCAAGGTTATAAATCCCTATGGAAGCAGACTGCCACATCTTTCTCCAGCAGAGCTGCTGATGGTTTCTAACCACCAACCTTTTGGTTAGCAGTCCATTGCTTTAACCGCTGAGCCACCAGGCTCCTTAGAAAATAGAAAGTAGGAGGAAAACTTCTAACTCATAAGTCAAGTGTAAACTTGATATCAAACCTAGAGAACAGCATTAAGAGGAAAAATGCAGGCCAATCTTATTTAAAGATATAAATGCAAAACTACTACACAATATATCAGCAAACACAAATACAACAATATATTAAGAAATATTATACTATGAAAAATCTGCTAGCAAGAATGCAAATTAGATTCAATATTAAAAAACCTATAAAGTAATTATCTACATTATTAGAGAAAAATTACATAATCATTTTAATAGTAGCATAAATAAACCTGTGATAAAATTGAACAAACATTTGTGACGAAAAATTCCTAGCAAATTAGAAATAAAAATAAACTTACTTAACCGGATAAATAGGATTTACAAGAACCCCCCAGCAAACATTATGCTCAATGGTGAAATGTTTATAGATTTCCCATAAACTTAGACATTTCTCTACTTGTAAAAAAACGTAGTATCAGGTGTCTTAGCTAGTATAATAAGACAAAAAACAGAAAAGCTATAAAGATTGGAAAGGATGAAACAAAAATACCATTATTTGCAGATGATATGCACACACAAACAAGGAATCTTCAAACAAATCATTGGAATAAGTAATAAAATTTAGCAATACTTCTGTATACCAATATACAAAATTCAATTTTTGTATATACCAATACTATTTTCCAGATAAAATACCAATACACAGATATGATATCAATATACACATTCAGTTCTATATCCAAAATTGATTGTATCTGTATACATAGTAATATTTTCAATGGAAAAACAAACAAACAAAAAGTTACCTAAGAATAAAAGTATATATGAAATTTAAAGGAAAAAATTATATAATAAAAACTTTAAAACTTTTGACTTTTAAAAACAAAATATCAAAGAGGGTATATATTCACTTTCGTGTATGTACATGTTAAAGGACATTAATACAAATAAATAAAATGAACACCCATATACGTAAAAACCATATCCACGAGTGAAAACATTTGATTTCTTAAAGACGACAGTTCTCCCGAAAGTATTTTAGAAATTAAAAGTAGTTCTAAAAAATATTTAACAAAATTTTTTGACAAGCTGATTTTATAATAACATGATTAATCAAAGGGCCAAAAATAACCAAGAAATTTCTAAAGAAAAACCAGAGAAGTATTTGTACCCTCCCAAATATTTATTAACAATTTATAAAAGTTTATCAACAAGCTATAAAAATTAAGGTACTATGTTATTGATGAAGGTGTACACAGAGGTCTGACTCATACCCATCCATGTATGGAAACCTGACATTTGACATCATCCGTTGTATACCAGTTGTGAAAAATGATGTGGAGATGCTAACTTAAAAAGAAAAAAAAAAAAAAAACAGTAATAGAAGGAAAAACAAATGGATCTTTATCTCATACCATAGACAAAAGAGAATTCCAGATAGATTCAAGATCTAAACGTGGAAGTCAAACACTACATTTTTAAAAGAAAAGGCAGGGAATATCTTTCTGACCTTGGAATTGAGAAAAATTTCTTAAGATATAAAAGCTCTAACCAAACAAGAAAAACTAAATTAAAATTAAAATTTTCCATTGCCCAAAAGACATCATATAGAGATTGAAAAGACAAGGCACAGGCTTGGAAAAAAATAATAGCAATAAATAAAATGGACAAAGGATTAGCACAAGAAGTTGATAAATAACTTCCTATAACTCAATAAGAAAAAGAAAATCAAGCCAAAATAAAAATGAGAAAAACGTGAAAAAAGCATTTCAACAATAGAGAAAATACAATAGGCTCAAAATCATATGAAAATATTATCAACTTTATTAGTAATCAGAGAATAATTAATTAAAACCACCATTTTTTCACTTACCAGATTAGAAAACATTGTAATATCTGAAAATACCAAATACCCTCAAGCAAGTGGAGCATTCACCGGTAATGGAGTTCAAAATGAAACAACTGCTTTGGAGAACAATTTGACATGTTTAATAGAGTTAAGCATATCCAGCGACCCAGCAAATCCACTCTTAAGGATATATAGCCTTGAGAAATTCTTTCATATGAGAATCAGGTAACATATAAAAGACTATCTAAAGCAGCATTGCATTTAGCAACATAAGCTGTTCAGCAGTAGTGGGATGCATAAATAAATTTTGAGCAATTCATTTGATGTAATACTCTGTAACAGTGAACATAAATAAACTAATTTTACATACAGCAATATGGATGAATCCCAAAAACTTAATGTCTTTAGAAAGAAGCAAGTCATCACAGAATATATAAAAATATTATTCCGTTTACATAATTCTGCAAAACAGCTGAAACCAAATAATACCTACTCTATTGTTGTTATTAGGTGTCCTGGAATCTGTTCCTACTCATAGTGACCCTGAGTACAACAGAACTAAACATGCCCGGTCCTGTACCATCCTCACAATAGTTGCTATGCTTGAGCCCATTGTTGCAGCCATGTGTCAATCCATCTCTCTGAAGGTCTTCCTCTTTTCTGCTGACTCTCTACTTTACCAAACATGATGCTTCCCCAGGCACTGGTCCCGCATGATAACATGTCCAAAGTATGTGAGATGAAGTCTTGCCATCCTCGCTTCTAAGGAGCATTCTGGCTGTATTTCTTCCAAGATAGACCTGTTTGTTCTTTTGGCAGTTCATGGTATCTTCAATATTCTCTGCCAATACCATAATTCAAAGGCATCAATTCTTCTTTGGTCCTTATTCATTGTCCAGCTTTCGAATGCATGTGAGGAGATTGAAAACACCATGGCTTGGGTCAGGCGAACCTTAGTCCTCAAAATGACATCTTTGCTTTTTAACATTTTAGAGAGGTCTTTGGCAGTAGATTTGTCCAATGCAATACGTCCTTTGATTTCTTGACTGTTGCTTCCATAGACATTGATTGTGGATCCAAGTAAAATGAAGTCCTTGACAAATTCAATATTTTCTCCATTTATCATGATGTCACTTATTGGTCTAGTTGTGAGGATTTCTGTTTTCTTTATGTGGAGGTGTATGCCATACTGCAGCCTGTAGTCTTCCATTTTTATCAGTAAATGCTTCAAGTCTTCTTCACTTTCAGCAAGCAATGTTGTATCATCTGCATATTGCAGGTTGTTAGTGAGTCTTCCTCCAATCCTGATGCAGCATTCTTCTTCATATGTATCCCCAGAATATGTATTATATATATATGTGATAAAAACATACAGAAACATTACAGAATGATTAGCACAAATAATTCAGTTTCCTTTGATAGTGATGGAATAGGATGTGTTTGTAGAGGGACATATAGGAGCCTTCAATGTATTTCTTAAGCTTGGTATTACGTACATGGGTGCTCATTTTATTAATTTCATTAACGTCTTTTAACATGTATATACATTTATAAGCCCTCTTCAAAATGTATAATACATTTAACAATTAAAAAGGAAAAAGGAAAATTATAATTTTATGGTCAACCAGAACTTAATGTACTGAACTTTGATCATGAAAACAATTTCTTGTTTTGTACCTTCCTAAACATTGGCAAATACTTCAGAACAAAGCAATACGGAAAAAAAAATCACTTTCATTCAGAAATCTGATATTCTCTAGACACTTGTCCCTGGGGTGCCAGGTCATGTTTATTTACAGGGAAAAGAGATGGGAAAGTAAGTTGACCATTGTTTTGAGCACCTACTATCTACTACGAATTGTACTATAATCTTTACATCAATCTCATTTAATAAACATAATCACCCTTTGATATGTGATTATTCCCATTTTTACTTGAGGAAACAGAGACCAAAAGCCATCCATTTGCAGAGTTATAATTCGAAGCCAGGTTTATTTGATTCCAAACCTATATTTTCCTTCTCCCTCTGTCCTCGCCCACTTCCTGATAGGCTGTTTGAGAGCAAGAATTGTGTCTTTTCATCTCCGTATCCCTTAACTCTGAGCACAAGATGACGCTTGGGCATGCTTAATGATTCATTATCGGTAGAAGTTTTAGAGTTGACATTTTTAGCCTGCATATTCATTATGTGTCATAGCTCCAGAACTAGAAGGGGGCATTTTATTTGATTTGATGCATTCGCTTTATAATTAAACAAATGGAGACCTGAAATGGTTAATGACATGTCTATGACCCTGCATTCACAAAACTAAGTGAAGAATCCATTTCCCATCTCTCTTCTTCCTGTGTTTTCATCAAAACAGCAACTTTTGTGGATTAGGCTACTTTTTCTTTCTGGAGTTGGATAGGGCCCAGTTTAAGAATTTAATGGTGATCAGTTTGTCCAATCCATTCCCTGACTTAGGTGTTTTCTTTAGTGACTACAGCTGTGGACATTTTAATTAATTTATTATGTCCCTTCAATTAGGGGACCCAATTAATAATTGAAATGGGTTTTTAATTGGTTTATATCCTTGAGGGTATCATATTAATAACATAAAAAAACTAACAGGTTTGTGTTGAATTAGGATTCATTTATATGCATATTTGCTGCCTCCCAATACATTATCTATTCTTAACCTCCAAAATTCAATGCAACTTAAAAAAAAAAAAAAGACATTATAAACCACTAGTTTTTTGTTGTTGTTGTTTTTTCACTTTGAGGCAAGGTCATGCTATTTTCCAGTGGAAAGGAAACAAAATTAGTGTTATTTCTATTTTTGTCACTGTATTTATGATTCACCCCAATTCTCCACTCCTATAATATTGAAATGACGTTTGAGAATTCTCTCTTCTTCAACCTTCTATCCAATCAGAGATTCATCTACCTTCGGAGATAGCTGGATTCTAAGAGAGTACTTGTTTTTAGTCAATGAAACTGAAGAACAGAAAGGTTACATGGCATGACCAAGCTCAAACACCAAGCTGGTAGCAAGTGCAATCATATCCATTTAGACATCTTATAAGTTCTTCTTTCAAATGTCATTTATTTTGGCCTTTCCTTTGCCTTTCTGATGTTGCCATATCAGGCCCACTTCACATTTGGATTGATCTTCCCTTCTCTTAAAAATAACCAAATGATTTACCTTATTGAAAAAAAATCCAATTTCTTTATGTTATTCTTATCACTTAGCACAGTGTAAGGCATGCCAATGTCCCATTACACGTTATTTGAAATAAATAACCCAAAGACTTCTAGCATTTCTCCTGAGATTGCAATAACTCCATGGACCTTCAGCAAGCCATGCAAGTACTATGAACCCCTGAATGCCTTTAATTTTCTAACCACGTTCCTGATATTTCTCTGACACACATTCTCTTCTGTGTGTAGGAGTCTCATTTTCTATTCAATCCAACTGGCTTGTTCTTTCTTCCTTGCCTTTAATCCTGAAGTTTTCTTTGACTCAATGGTTTTAAAAATGTTTTCCTTGGACCAACAGCATTGGTATCATCACCCGGGGACTTTCTAGGAATGCTAATTCTTGTGGCCCATCTCTAGCTACTAATTAGAAATTGTGGGAATGAGTTTAGTAATCCGTGTTTTAATAAGTCCTCCAAGTGATTCTGATGCAGACTTCAGTTTGAGAACAACTGCTCTAAATTCTTGGCTAAAGAAAAGACTCCTAACCAAATCTTGCGTGTTCTCCAAAGCTCAGTTTTTCCTCAATAGCTAAATGAAGCCCTTTTTATATACTCACACCTACATCAAACGCCTCCTATTCCAATGACTTTAGTAAAGTCATATTAAATATCAAACTACTTCTATATTTGGGGTATTTGCCTTATTATTCCTAAGTGAAAACTGGTTGATGGCAAGGGCTCTGGACTTTATTCCTAATTATCCATCCACACAGTACCTCATGTCTGGTAGTGCATCAATAAATGCTTATTAAATAAATAGAGGCAAAATAATAATAGTGACAATAATAATTAATAATGTAGCAGATAATTGTCTTGTTTTTGGTCCTCCAGCATCTTTTCCTAAGTTTGAGGGTTCCTTACATTATAGATTGTACTTCCCCCCAAATAAAATGCCAAATTCACTTGCCCAGCTTCCTTTATGGCTAAGGTGCTGATATGTGACCCAGAATCTACCAACAGAGGCCCTAGTGATCTGGAAAGGAAGAGACAGGGGACAGCTGCCCTTCTAGTAGTGATGGCAGTAGCAAATACTATTCATTAAATTCCTGGCAAAGAAGCGGTGTTGGTGTTGGAGGTACTAGCCATAAATTCAAGTTCCATGGAAGTGGCGATTTCCAAGAAGCAGCAGAGGCACCTAATGTTCAATGATGGGGGCAGCAGTTTCCTTGCTTTCCTCACCAGACTAGTTTTTGAAAGAGTAGCATTTAGCCTCGTTAGCTTACCAATGATTCTGTGATTCCTTAATATCTTTTCAATAAAGTCCTTTATTAATAAACCACAGTCAGATTCTGTTGCTTGCAATATAGAACCCTCATGGATGCGATAATAACAATCACTGCTATGTTTTACTGAGTTGTTGATAAGTATGTTAAGTGGCCTTAGCTCTCCAAATATAACAGAGAATTGACTGGTCTGAAAAGCCAAAGATTGCAAAATTAGTCATATCTGTTTACCTTCTGTTCAGGCCTCCATATACGAAAATCTGACTCTTTCTTTATTCTAGAAGGACAGCATGAGGTAATGACTAATACATTCTTTTATATTATATTGCAAACTACATCATCATTCCTCAAGGGGACAATGGTGATCACCACACATGTGTGTCTGCCTGGGTGTCCCTAAGGTCTTTGGTGTGTCAGCTCAAATTCCTAATGTTGAAGGTCAAGCTTCTCTGCTCTTGGCACATCTTTGATGGGTAAAAAGAGACATTCGCATACCAAAGTTCAGATAGCATGACTGGGAAAATCACCCAGTCTTCCTGGAAAAGTACTGAATTATTCCCAGTATAACACAACTCTCTTTGAAATGCCCAACATGAATCTCATTCAGTGTTGACAACAACCCTCTGAGGTGGGCATAGCTGGTGTCACCCTCATTGTACAGATGAAGCTCAGAAAGGTTAAATCAAGGTCCTGATGACATGGCTAAATGTTAGCAGAGCTAGGATTTAATTTCATGTTGATGTAATTCAACAGCCCTTATTCTTCCTGCTGAAAGGGCTGCCTTGTAAAGAAGGTTTCCCCTATGAATCTTTTTTCTGAATATTTCTATTTCCTCCTCAGGTCCTATTGAACACATTTTCCTTGTAGCTTTAAACATACATGCATCGATTATAATACACAGAACACTTCACTTGTTTATATGCATAGCACCCTTTCTCAAATGTAAGTTACTTGAGGGCAAAGATTATACGTTATTCATCTTTGTTTCCCATGCTTCCAGCATAATGCATGGGTGATGGTAGTTGCTCAATAAATATTTATTACATGAGTGTCTAGGTGAATAAAAGAAGAAGGAAAAAATAACATTTTGTATAGGTAACCATGAAATATTCACTTAACATTCCCTAACGACCCACAACACAGAGGGAGAAAGTACTCTGGTACTGTCCCTTAGACCAGAATGAACTCGCTTTGCTCCACTTTAGAGAAAATAACCATGCTCTCCTAGGTCATTACTCATAAACCCCATTTACTCAAAACATCCCAGCACAGCTGGCCTGCTTGGCAACTGTCTGGATCCCTTCACAGTACCTCACACATGACCATTTCATTACTGATAAGGGGGCTATGAGCCACACAACCAAAGCTTTGTGTGGAGGCTGGAGTGGCAATACTGCTGCTTAGTTGCAACTAAGAGTTCCTCGCCTGGGGAAGGACTTCTTGATAATGAACCCTGACTGACAGTCACAGTAAGGATGAGTGAAGAAACTTATCAGACTGTGTGAATCACTCGCTTGCAATTTGATGGTGTCTAGGCTCTGTTGGCACAGAACCAGTGATGTATGCTGTGGCTATTCCAGAGATTAAAAGCTGCAGCCATTATGATGATGTGGAATGAAAAACAAATGATTACATGGCCATGGAATCTGATTGCATTGCATTCCGCTTGGTGGAATTCAATTTGTAATCTGGAGGGGCAATAAAAATATTGTCTTCTCTCTCTCTCTCTCTTTCTTTCTATGCTTTTAAGGAGGTGGCAGAGTGGAGGATACAGAGCATGCATTTGGGATTCTGAAAGACCAGAGTTCAGTGTTGGCCTTCTCTTTCATAAGTTGTTGACCTTTGAAAAGTGACTTATCTTCCCTCAGACTCAGATTTCCCTTCTGAAAAATGGATGTTATAATGTCTTCTTCTCATTCTGCTGGTAAGGATTATATGAGATGATACACATAAAGTATCTGTTACATAATAGAAACTCAATGTATAATGGGTTTTATCCTTTATTTCTTTCTTATTTATGAATCCCCGAGTGATGCAAATGGTTAAGCTGCAACTAACTTGACCACTAGCTGAAAGGTTGGTAATTTGAATGCACCCAGAGATGCCTTGGAAGACATGCCAAGCAGTCTGCTTCTGAACGGTCACAGCCTTGAAAATCCTATGGAGCAGTCCTACTCTGTACACGTGGAATCGCCATGAGTTGGAATCACTCGATGGGAACTAACAACAATTTTCTTAATTTACCCTATTCTTTTGCCCTTCTTGTCCCTTCGTTTCAGTACAGATGAACTTGTTGTTCTATTGGTGGGAGGGGGCTATAGGTCTTTCTGAAAGAGATGGTAGAAGTTAAGGAAAAAATAGAATTTATCAATTATACAACTGAACTTTTTCTTCAAGGATAGACAACCTACAGGCAAGAGAAAGGAGTCCACTGGGGACCTGGGTCGACTGAAACAGTTTGTAAACTAAGTAGGTTCATGCTTCGAGAAAGATATTTCCTTTGAAGTGTTTCTGCATCTTCAAAGCACCACGCTGGAGTAGGCCAGATGATACTTCTGCTGCTGAGAGGGGCTGGGACATCAGCATTAATCCCGCTCTGTGTGTGAAAAGGGCTTTGATGACTGGAGAGTGGTTTTATAAGCAGCAACTTCCCCACTGGTCCTGAGCCATAAGCACAAAGGGTAAAGCAAATGAAGCAGACTATTTCATTTCTAATTTTACTGTGTGTGGACTCTGGTACATGTGGAGGCTTGGTAAAGTCGTCTTTGAAGTATGGAAGTTGACTATTTGTAGGGGGGCATGGAAGTCAGGTTGCTTTTAGGTAAATAAGTATGGAAGGCATATTTGTAAGTAAGTACTTTAGTCTAGAGCTAGACTCAGGCCCATCTTGGTACCGAGATGACTGGCTCCCTACATAGCTATTAATAACTTCGTTGGAGAATAGTATTTTTCATTTGAGACTGAACATTCCTTTCCATGGATATTGACCATTTCAAAAATCCTTAATAAAACTGTGATTTATGTTTCTTAGAGTTCCCCCATCCACTATGATGTCATTTGATCCTGATTATATAAAATTTTATGCGTGTGTGAGAGGGGGGCAAATAACTCCACTTTACAGATGAGAACAGTGAGGCTCAGAAAGAATAACCATCTATCTAAGATGACACAGATGGATAGTAGCAGAATTGTATCATAATCATCATCAATCCTTACTTTACCAAGGTGGAACAAGTTTTGCAGGGTCTAGGGATTAATTCTTCTTAGAAAAAGAATAGAAAAATACGTTGTAAATTTTACAAAACATCTGAGTGTATGTATGAATACAATTATAGGGCCTGTGCCGGGACCATGGATGGGGCCTGGGGTGTAAGCGTCATTAAATCAAACCAAAACCAAACTAGTTGTCATCAAGTCGACTCTGACTCATGGCAACACTATAAGTGTCAGTGTAGAACTATGCTCCATGCAATTTTCGGTGGCCGATTTTTTGGAAGTAGATTTCCAGGCCTTTCTTCCAAGGTGCCTTTGGTGGACTCGAATGTCCAAAGTTTTGATCAGTAGCTGAATGTGTTAACCATCTGCATCACCCAGGGACTTCAGTAAACTTTATTGGCTTCCCAGTAAATCATTTCTACTACTGCATAGAGGCACCTGCTTAACAAAAGATCTGTGCTTGGCCTTATATCTTCTTTACAGTGGCTTAAAGATATATTTTTCAAGGCAAGAACTATGAGTGACCTGGGTGGGTCATGCAGGAGATGAAGACATTCTCTCTTTAGGACACCTGCTCTCCCACTCACCTACCTGTGCCTGCTTCCCTCCTTTGAGGTGGCCATCCTTGTACAGGGCCTGCTCTGTCTGGCCACTCAGTCGTGTGACTTTCTTTTTAATTTGGATGTAGCTGTTCCTCACATTACTCATAACCTGATCCAAGTAAAGGCCTGATTCTTATGCCCCTCCTTCATTCTCTGCTATCACCTTTCATTTTTAGAAGTTTTCATTGTTTTGTCATCTTATTTCCAGAACTCTCGACTTCCTTTTCCTCTGGTTCTCCTTTTTCAGCTTGAAACAATGACTTTGTTTTTTTTTTTTTTTTGGAACCCCACAGAAGCTTTGTTAGTGCCCATCTGCCTTTTCTACTTGGAGGCCGATCATCAGGCCTCCTTTGAAGCACACGTGGTCCTGTGCTGGGCTCTGCTGGAATCAACATGGTGTGAAGGAGTAAGCACTGGACTAGGTATCACGAGACCCAACTTCTAATCTTGGTCCTGCTCCTGTCTGGTTATCTAATCTTGTATAATATGTTTACCTTTTTGTATCCTGAAGATCATAGACTCACAGCGTATCATGTTAGGAGGAAATTTTAAGCAGTGGTTTTCACTTAGGCTGTATAAGGAAAAACATGGTGCATGGATTTTATAAAAATTCATATTCCCAGGCTCTGTCTCAGACCCTTTGAGTCATACGAAAGGATAGCCACTATGATGCCTTCTAAAACATTGACAGACAAAAAAGCAGATAACCGTTGCAATGTGCCACAGATAAGCCAGGATTTTCAGGGACTATTTCATTCCTCCCCTCTTGAACCGAGGATATAGCATGATACTGACACTTTGAGAGAGGAAAATAGAGGGCTCAGAAACCCCTTTTCATCTAAAGTTTGTAATTATCCAGCTGAACTTGAACTTTGATCTGGTGGCCATGTACAGCTCTGATAGGCACCTTTGGGGCACACTTGGCCAAGCAACTCAGTGAGCCAGTTTCTCACTGAGCTACCACTGGTGTTGGCAGCGAGATTCCTGGGGACAACAAGGCCTCCCTTGGGGCAGAGCTGGTCTTTGAAATGCTGTGGGTGATGTCCTTGTGGATATCGGGGCACAAGGGGGCAGGGATGTGTGTGGCGCCAAGTCTGAAATGCCACTGCAGAGCCTGTGGAAGATCCAAGAGCGGATCAGATTGCCAATGCCCCAGCTGGCGGGACTCTGTAGGAAAATCAGATTCCTGTGAATCCTTAGAGGTCACAGGAGGGTGGAGGGTGCATTACTCCTCCTGGTCAGCAGCAGGGTGGCTCAGGACAGAGGCAGGAAGGCAATGAAGAAGGTAAAAATGGGACTGAAAATGCAACCAGAGGAATTTTACTCCAGTTATTATTTTTCCCATTTGGCAATCTTAGGTGGGGTGTGTTTTTGTGATTATTTCACAGAGAGGTGGTCTTCAATTTCAACAATCATAGTCACACACCAACAGACAACGTACGCACGCACACACACATGCACGCACACAGACACACACACATCCCTGGTATAAATAACTCAGCTGTCAGTTCATGAACCACTCCAAAAGTGGGAGCAGTAGCAGCTGAGAAATGCATGTGTGTGGAAACACGCACACGAACGCTTGTGCCAACATACACATGCACACTTGCCTAGCAGAACCTCAAATTCTAACCAATTAACTCTTTATTAGACTCATGGCCCTTTGGAACAAGAACTATAGTTCATCCATGCTTACATTTTCCAAGTACAGTTCCCAGCATCCTGTAGTATTTAGCAAAAGTTTGTGGAATAAATTAATAGAAGTGGCTGGAATTATTTGGTATACTACGTTTTAGTATTGAAAGATGAAGGCTGAAGGTAGATATGATGAAAGCCTCTAAAATCACATACATGATGAGTTGAATGTTACAAGATAGAAATGCTCATTGCATTTTAAAATGGAGAACATTATTAGACATCCAGAAGTTTGATAGTTCTTAGCTGAAGGCAAGTAAACTTTGTAAAATCCATGAAATGCATTAACTCCAAGATACAGATACATATACGATTAACAATTTTGAGGTTATCTGTGTTAAATAGCATAGCACTGATAACATTGTGCTATTATTAGTTGCATAAGAATCAGTCTCTTGTACTAGTAAGTGAGCTACTTAAAGATAATAGACCTGCAGTGTCGAAGTCTGTAGCCCTGGTGCCTAGCAGTTGGTGTCAAATGTACTGTAATATCTCATTATGCACTTGTTAGAGTGCACAGCATTTTACAAAGACAGAATATTGACAAAAACCTATTTAAAGTGTACATTCACTACAGCATCGCATATGTACCTCTTCCAATTGACCTTGTAAATGAAACTTTTTGCAGATGAAGGGGACTAGAATGTGTATAGAGATTTTCCAGTGTTTATTTTTACATTGAACATCAACCAGGCCCCAAGGCTAATGCTACTGACCTGTAACATGCATACAGTTGTGGCAAAGAAATGGTCACTTGGTCAATGAGCTGCAAGGTAGGAAGCTCCTGTCCCCAATGGGACACTGCCATCTGGTGTATGCCCCAGGGTAGACAAGAAGGGAAGGGATGTAGCCCAACTCGGGAGAGAGGGAGGCAAAGTATGTGCATTGCTGCTATATCCCCAAAGATGCTCTGTAGAGAGGAGTGATCATCTACTTGGTCGGCTTCTTGGAGCTGAAAGCTTTAACTGTCCACAGACATCATGGAGAAGATGCTATGTATGGAGGAAAAACATTTTTTAAAATTCCTCAGTGTTGGTTGTGGGCAGATCGTTTCACATTGATTATCTCATTTAGGCATCACGGGATGGTGTAAATGGTTAACACAGTTGGCTGCTAACTGAAAAGTTGGAGGTTCGAGTACACCCAGGGGTGCCTTGAAAGAAAAACCTGGTGATCTACTTTTGAACAATCAGCCACTGAGAACCTGATAAAGCACAGTTCTACTCTGACACATATAAAGTCACCATGAGTCAGAACTGGCTATACAGCAACTAACTGTTTTTTGTTGTTGTTGTTTTGTTTTAATCTCATTTAGTCCCCAGAGTCACCCAGCAAGGTAGATGTGAAAATGGTCATATAACAGATGAGGAAATGGAGGTCCAGAGAGGTTAAGTAACTTGCCTAAGGTCACACAGTTAAATAAGTGGCGGGTACGATAATGAAACCACTATTCTTTTCCCTATACCATGGGGCCTCTATGACAGTCTTATTTCAATAAACAGCTTCTTAAGAAGAGGGAGGTTCTTGTCTTTGTTCAAATGTGGGTTTAAATAGGGTTAAATGATCCTCAGTGGTCAATAATCTATTGTAACAGAGAAATGTGTGTAAAGTTCCTGACTTTTAGTAGCTTCCAATCTAGATGGAGAGAGAGAACCACGTATTTAAGTGAGTTACCACTTATCTAATGCAACAGCAAAGTAAAAAACATTATTATACAATAATATATATTATTATTATGTAAATATATATATATAATATTACTACTTGTGTATATAATACAAGTAAACACTTGCCATTGACCTATCATAAAATTTAGGGGTTCTAGCGTCCTGTTAAAACATAATGGCACCTGAAGTAAAAGAGAAAAATCAGTAATACTTATCTAGTCTTAAATTTGAATTTTGATATTTTGTTTACTATATATTTTTGCATTAATTTTTATTTTTAAGATATTGCCTTAAAATTATTTGTCTTAATCACTGAGTGTTTTTGTCACCTCCTTAAATTTTGTCCCTGTGGAAGTGCCTGACTAGTCCTAGTCCTGAGGAATTTATAGTTGAAAGTATGTGATAATTTAGAAAACCGTTAGTTTGACACAATGACTGTCAAAGAGATTTGGGCTTGCTAACTATTACCATAGCACACTCTGTTTTCTCATGTAATAAAGCTATTGATGTTATCACAACCAACTTACTAATGATATCGACAGAAGCATATTACAATTATTATAAACCCTATATGCCTCAGTTTTTATGTGTCTTATATGAATATAGCTGCTTTACTTATAACCAAGGCTAACCTAGAAATTAAATGAGCTGTTAAACGTAACATCTCAGTTTGAAAGCTCAATACATATGTGGTAGGCTGTTAAACATAGAATTATGAATACTTGTTATGATGGACACCTCAAGAAATTTTTTTTGTGTGTATGCAATATTAATGCAGAATTTTACTTTTGTGTATGATTTTCAAATTAAACCATAAATATCACAAGAAAAACAATGTTTTCTACCCACATGTTGTAAATTCAGAACTAAAGAATCAGCCCATTTGGTTTCATTAAAAATAGTCTGAGGGTGATGGAAAAAAGTGACATCAAACGGGACAAAGTTCTCTCTTACAGTAGATGTTTGGGCAATTTTTATGCAAAAATAAGAGCATTCCTATTCCACAAGCGGTTCCGAAAAGAACCTTGCGGAATCTCAGACATAGATTTAAAATATTTCAAAACAATGCAATATCTTTGGAAAAATTTCCTATTGATGTTAGGGGACTTTGCCCAGAAGCTACAAATCATAAAACTGAAGAGATACTGTCAAGATTTTGTTTATGAAGTGAAGGTTTAATCCTGCTCAGCTCAAGTTACGTTAATTGTATTTTAACTCGTGGCTTTTTTCTCTTTTTTTTTTGGTAAGAAGCCCTCGAGTCTGTTTCAACTCATAGTGACCCCATGCACAACAGAATGAAACACTGCCAGGTCCTGCGCCATCCTCACAATCCTTGCAATGTTTGAGCCCATTGTTGCAGCCACCGTGTCACTCCATCTCGTTGATAATCTTCTTCATTTTTGCTGACCTTCTACTTTACCAAGCATTATGTCCTTCTCTAGGGACTCGTCCCTCCTGATAACATGTCCAAAGTAAGCAAGTCTCACTATCCTCGCTTCTAAGGAGAATTATGGCTGTACTTCTTCCAAGACAGATTCGTTGGTTCTTCTGGCAGTCCATAGTATATTCAATATTCTTCGACAACATCATAATTCAAAGACTTCAATTCTTCTTCAGTCTTCCGTATTCGTTGTCCAGCTTTCACATGCATATGAGGTGATTAAAAATACCACGTTTGGGTCACATACGCCTTAGTCCTTAAAGTGACATCTTTGCTTTTTAACACTTTAAAGATGTCTTTTGCAGCAGATTTGCCAATGCAATGTGTCATTTGATTTCTTGACCACTGCTTCTATGGGCGTTGATTTTGGATTCAAGTAAAATGAAATCCTTGACAACTTCAATCTTTTCTCAGAGTGTTGCATATTGGTCCAGTTGTGAGGATTTTTGTTTTCTTCAGTAATCCATGGTAATCCATACTGAAAGTTGTAGTCTTTGATCATCATCAGTAAGTGCTTCAAGTCCTCTTCACTTTCAGCAAGCAAGGTTGTGTCATCTGCATATTGCAGGTTGTTAAT